>NC_091453.1:39109214-39359552 GCF_964237555.1 Oryctolagus cuniculus | reverse complement strand
GGTGCATATCACTGTATAAATACTTTGCTTATGCAGCTTCAATAACAAGAAAGTCATGTCTCTTTAACATATGACTGAACAAGAAATTAGGAAGGTATCCCCCCACTTCAATGATCTTTTAGTGCACAAGTCAATGCGGTTTCATATTGAAGGACATTTTCAGTGTTGGTCGCTTCAGCATGGCTTATATCTGTCAGAATCTACAAATGACATGATGCCCATGAATGTGACTGAGAGTTCACAGACATTTTTCATGTTTTGCTTGCTATCTTGCCACAGAGAGAATTGTTTTTATCTTTTCTATTTCCCCCCTCTTGCCCCACATTACCCTCACTCAACCAAGCATTTCATGTTGCATTTTTAACTTTTTGTAATGGAAAATTTCAAACACATAAAAGTAGAAAGTGTAGCACAATGCACTCCATGTGCCCATTAAGTTCAGGAGTCATCAACTTCAGCAATCATTAACTCCCTTCATCTTGTCTCATTAGTCCTCCATCGCACTTTTTTTTAAATTTTTGGTTCTAGAGTCCTGAGAAACCAAGTATAGAAACCAAATCATTCTATCCAGAAATACAATGCAATAGATAAGGGTTGGTTTCAACATGAAAGTTGTGCAACGCCGTACCCAAGAAAATGACTTACAACGGAAAATATAATGTCCTTCCCATTTCTAAAATATTTTTAAAGTTCCATATCATCAAACTAGAATACGAAGTCTCCACATGATATTATGGCCCTCAGAGTCTTTTGATATTTTCTTCCTTCTTCTCATGATTTTTGTGCCATTTATTTGTTGAAGAAAATGAAACTGTCGCATTCCTTGCCAGAATCAGAGGAAGGGGTGCTGGTTCAAAAGTTTGATTGGGGGCTAATGGGAGTCACGGTTTTCTTGGTCTTTTCTTATGGAGGTTTGAGTCTGGGTTACTTCGTGAAAACAATCCCCTATACTTTTCTATTACAAACACTGATTTGAGTATTTTTCATGGGGGAAAACTTTTATAAAGATTTATTTATTTATTTATTTTAAGGCAGAATGAGAAAGAGGGAGGGGAGAGAGAGAGAGAGAGAGAGAGATCGAGCGAGAGAGCGCTCACTTCCATACTCAGGTGGGGGGCAGAAAAATGTCAGGAGCCCGAAACTTCCTCCGTGTCTCCTACATGGGTGGCAGAAGCCCAAGGACTTAGGTTGTCTCTTCTGTTGTGTTTACAGTAACTCTGGGAGGGAGAGGGATCAGAAGTAGAGCAGCAAGAACTAGAACCAGTACTTGGAGATGGGGTGCTGGCATCACAGGTCTCAGATTAACAAACTGTGCTACAACGTTGTCCCCATGAATAAAACGTTTACAATGAAAAATAGATACATAAGTAGATACAATATATATCCTAGCTTTTATGGACAGTGTAGAATGGGTTCATAGTCCACATCTCCTTAGTAAGAATTACCGACCAAACCTTTGCAATATAGTCTGACCTTAAAACATATATTCCTGTTGTGGGAACTCTCTCAGCTAGTTACTTTGTCTACTGGTCTCCAGTAAGTCAGAAAAGTGTTAAACCTTGGCAGGATCCCTTGGAAAGCTGATTCTCCCTTAGTCAAGGGTGAAGATTCTTAAATGGGATGTCTTTTTGCCCACTTCTGGGAAAAGAAGTCCCGGTTACCCTCATTTTTAAGTTCCACAGAAATAGGGGCCCTTTTGGCCCTCCTCAGGCAGATCTTTTAGCAGGTTTTCCAGAGAACACCATGAGAAGCTGGAGCCGAGGGTAGCAGCCGTCATCTTCACCTCGAGAGTTCCCGGTCTCTTCTTTTATATCCCAGAACGGGGAGATTCCTCCTGGGCATTTCTTAGCTACATGGGATCAGTACAGGGGAAAGAGTCCCGGCATGGTGACACTGATGGTCTTACCACCTTAAGCTTTGTCTGTTGAGGACTTTCAGAAGCAAAAACGTATGATGGGAATACTATTTTGAAGTAGTAAAAATTAGCATTTGTCATTCTTCTGTAATACATTTTCTGGCCTTCAATTGGCTTTGGGAAAGTGTGTGTTTCCTCTTGAGAAGGAGGATGACAATACACAGGGGAATTACTTCTCTGACACTTAGACAAAGGGAGTAAAACAACCTGGTTTTTTCTTACAAATATGGGAAATGGAGAGGGAGAGGAAGAGGAAAGGGAGATGGGGGGAGGGGAGGGGGAGGAGAAAGAGAGAGGGAGAGAGAGAGAGAGAGAGAGAGAGAGAGAGAAATTGATATTGTTGCATTCTCTGGCTCACCACAGAGATGTCAACAACAGGCAGCACTAGCACAGACCAAAGCCAGGACCTGGAACTCCATGCAGGTCTCTTATGTGGGTGATCATGACCTAAGAAGTTGGACCATCTTTTGCTACCTTCCTGGGCACATTATAAGGAAGCTTGATGTGTAGCAGAGTATCTGGAACTCAGCCAGCACTCAGATATTGGATGTCGGCATCACAAGCAGTATGTTAACCCTCAGCACCACATGTATTAATTATTATACCTGCAAAGACCCTGTTTAGAAATAAGTTCTCCTCCTAGGGTTGTTGGTGGATGTGAAGTTTGGGGGGACCTCTTTCAATTCAGTATGTGTCTGATTAAAAATGATAATGAGACCACTGCTACAGCTGAAGAAACAGTGGGTACCACATGGAGTTAATTTGGGCTTCAACTAAATCTAGGGGGAAGCCACAGTTCAGAAAGACAGCCATCTTCTGGTCTTTGTGGCACATCAGGTTTAACCACTGCAGGTGACATATGAGAGTGTTGCTACATTTTCCAGCTGCTCTCCTTCTGATCAGCTTCCTGCTAATGCTCCTGGAAAACAGTGGATAAGGAAAAAAATCCTTAGTTCACTGCCACCTACCTGGGAGAAAGAATGGAATTCATGCCTCCTGGCTTTGGCTTGGCACAGCCCTCAGTCTTTGGTCTTTTGGGGGAGTGAACCAGGGGATATAGGACCTCTTTCCTTGTCTCTCCCTCTCTTGCTGCTCTGCATTTCAAGCGAGCAAATGTACACATATTTCCTTTAAAAAAAGTGAAACAGGTGCGCGAATAGCACAGCTATGTCAGCAGACTGAGAATGAGAGCACCACAGAACTGCAAAGAATAGTATCATTTAAGTCACAGTCCTTCTCCCAATCCCCAGACTACAGGTTATGGATGGAAAAGGGGGGGCGGTGTGGAAGTAGAAATCAGTGCTGGCTCAATAATAGTTTGAAATGGAGGGCCTAAAATTTCAGAGGCTAGCACACTGTGTAACTCATCTCTCTCTGCTCACTTCTAGCTCCCATTAGGAGTGTGTCATGGAAAAGCAGGGTAAATTACCAAAATTAAAAACAAGTTTCCGTATATTTGCACAACAGCATGTACTATGTTAAATTTTGAAGTTCTGAATGATAGCAGAGAGTCTGTGTGAATGTGCCATCCTTTCCACTTATGGTGTCTCTATCCCTCTAGTGGCTTGAAAGTTCACCTAGAAACCATTATGTCCCATACAAGTATTTCGTACCAGCTCGCAGAGAGTGCAAGGCAGTGACAGTTAAAGGCTAAATTGGCAAAGCACGAACTTCTTCAATCTCAGAGACCCGGTTTCAATTCTATCATGAAATATGGACTTCATGAATCAGCTGCCTAATAATCCCTGTGAAACCATGTTTTCTCATCGGGTACAGCTCGTGGGATTGTGCTTGTGGACTCAATCATTTGTGATTCTGGTGAGAGTGAAATCAAATAACACAAATACACACGTGGAACACAATGAATCCTCAATGAACACAAGCTGAATGTGAGATTTACCTTCCTTCTCCACTGAGGAACCCGCCACCAGGATCAGGAGAGAACCCAGTACCCACTTCAGTGGATTCTAGAATAGCACTTTCTAGACGTATTATTGCCTTAGATTGATGACTCATTTGATTGTGCCCCTCGCCCCCGGCTTCAGCGGTCTTTATTTTCAAAAACTAATTCTGCATCTTTCAGTTAAAAAGGAGGGAGGTAATATGTTGTAGTCAGTTGATTTCTTTTTGTGATACCTCAAGCACTTGAAAATAATACAGTCAACACCAATGGCGTTTTTTCCACTCAATGCTCACACAGATGCATTCACTCACACACTTTATATTTATTGACTGTGTAATATGCACAATGTATTTTCCTAGGTCTTTGAGATGCATCCGGGAACAAAGTGTACAATCAAGCAGATTCTCTCTGTGTAGATCTATGTGCTGATCGCAGTCTACAGACTCTGCTGTATTTTCCAGGGAAATCACACAGAACAGACAAACATTTATCCTACCTTCTTAGGAATGTGACCAGCCTCGGGTACACACTCATCATTTGTGTTGATGCATGCAGTATCCTGCTTTCTGTTTATCGCCTTTTGTACATCACAAAGCAGTTGGACACACTGTACCTCATTCATCATCCTAGCCGTGTTGTGGAGCAGCTATGATCCACCGTTGGAACCATTTCACAGTCAAGGGTTCTGCGGCTCTAGATTTGAAAGGCTTTGTCCGAGGTCACACTGTGGATGGAGGCATGAACATGGGACTTTCTGATCCAGATCCCGAACTTTTTTGTAGAGTTGTAAGTGTTACAGTCAGTCTTAATCCATGAAGCCTGAGAAAGTGCATGACACTAATCCATAGGAAAACACATGAAGGAATGTGTGTGTGTGTGTGTGTGTGCGTGTGTGCTGTCATGCATGCTTGTGGCCACAATGGCCAGGACTGGGCCAGGCTGAAGCCAGGAACAAGGAGCTTCATCCAGGTCTCCCACGTGGGTGCAGGGCCCCAAGGACTTGAAGCATCTTCCGCTGTATTCCAACAACACTAGCATGGAGCTGGAAACGAAGTGGAGCACCAGGACTGGAATTGGTGCCCTTTCTGGGATGCCAGTGCTGCCATTGGTCACTTGACATCCTATGCCACATTTCCAGCCACCACATTCAGTTCTTAACACTGACCTTCCAGAAGAATTTCCAAAAATCTCTACTTTTTTTATCGTTAAATTTATTTACCTTATTTAAAGTCAGAGTTACTGACTATGCCACAGTGCTGGCCCCTCCCATTCTACTTCTAGATTTTTTTTTTTTGGACAGGCAGAGTTAGACAGTGTGAGAGAGACAGAGAGAAAGGTCTTCCTTTTCCGTTGGTTCACCCCCAAAGGGCCACTACGGCCGGCGTGCTGCGCCAATCCGAAGCCAGGAGCCAGGTGCTACCTCCTGGTCTCCCACGCAGGTGCAGGGCCCAAGCACTTGGGCCATCCTCCACTGCCTTCCCGGGTCACAGCAGAGAGCTAGACTGGAAGAGGAGCAACCAGGACAGAATCCGGCGCCCCAACCGGGACTAGAACCTGGGGTGCTGGCGCCACAGGCGGAGGATTAGCCAAGTGAGCTGCGGCGCCGGCCTCTACTTCTAGATCTTAGTGTTCCTTAATCTCATCACTCATGCACACCCTCCTTGCGAGGTCTGGAGAGGCACCAGGGTCTCACGGTTCTCATCTTTGGACCACACTTTTGTGGGATGTCTGTATGTATTTATTAGAAATGCAGCATAACAGAGGGTAAGGGACTGATGGAGACAGAGGTGAGGGAGAGAGAGAGAGAGAGAGAGAGAGAGAGAGAGAGATCCTCCAACTGCTGGTTAACTTTCCAAATGCTCACAACAACCGGGCCTGAGCAGGGCCGGAGCCTGTGGAGCCTGGAAGTCCATCCGGTTGTCCCACTGTGTGTCAGTATGCAAGGTCCTTGGGCTTCTTTTGCAGTCATCCTTGGATACATTAGCAAGAAATTGGGTGAGACGTGAATTAAATAGGACTCTGACTTGTTCTCCCATAAGGGTTGTAAGCATCCTAAGCTAGGCCTACTGCACTGAAGCTCAATGCCCACCAAGGGCCACACGTTCGACCTGGCCAAACCCATCCACCGCCTCTGTAGTTCTATACCCTGGCCTATGGGAGTCCACCCAGAATGGAGGCAGGGCTTTGGGGCATTGGCTTCATTGTGAGGGCAGGGAGGGGCCTTTCTTCTCTGCTTGCAGCATGTGCTTGAAGACCAGAAGCCTGTGTCCAGTGCTGTGGATCACCAAGTCTGCGTTTGATGTTCTTCCGGAGCTTTCACTCTCTGTATTTGTTACTTATGGGTTTCACGCCTCACATCAAATCCCAGCTTGCCCTGGGTTGAGAGTTTCTGGAGGAATCTGTCAGGTTTCACAGTGCTTGGTGGAGAAAAGGAATGAATCCCTTTGAGAGTTCTGAGGAAATCTTCACTGTTGCAACTCCAGGTTATGTGGTGTGAATCTGCTGCTTCCCCTCTCCGCTCCTATCCTTCCTCCCCAAAACATGGCTCCTGCCTTGCATGCTAATCTTCTCTTCCCTGTCTAGCCATGTATGTTGTTTGTATTCCTTCCTTCCCCTCACTCACACACATGGGGTTTGTCTTCTTCCTGAGGTGGGATTGCTGAGACTAGTGATGGAGAGAACAATAGAAATGCCTGCTTTCCCTCTGCAGCAGCATTCCCCGAGGCTCGTGTCAGAGGGAGAGGCCTCACAGTAGACAGAAGGAACAGGGAGCAGTGCAAAGGAGGAGCTGAGAAGCCAGGGACAGGACTCTGGCCCTTGAAGCTGTCTATGCTGGGCACCAGGACCTGGATTCTTGGGTGCCTCCTGTCTCAAAGGAGTTGTGCACGCAACCCACCCCTAGTAGCTGCTGCTCAGGACTTGGAATCCTGTTAACTCTGGCCTAACTTCACTCCCCAACAGAGCACACGAGCCAATGTATGTGTGTGTGTGTGTACGCACACAGGCATATGTGATGTGTGCATATAGGCGTATGTGTGTGTGTGTGTTTGTCTTAGAGAGCGTTCCTGTGCTTTGCTGTGTGCCACTTGCTCGGTATGTGTGCATGGATGTAGATCGCTCTGCTATAGGCTTGTTTAGTGCTCCAAAAGATTCGCTATCCTCGTGTGTTCCCTTGTGCGTATTCGTGTTCTTTTTTGTGCCTCTTGTGACTACAAGGTGACTGTACACTGACAAATGTATTTGGCTATTTGGAGTTTATGTGTCCTGTTTATATCTGTGCATATGGTAAGTGGCAACATGACTGTATTTGTGTACAGGGTGTGTGTCTGCCTGGGGTTGCAGGCCTACAAGCACACACAAAAATGAGCATTGGGACGATGTCTCACCTCTGCACATCTGGACATGCGTGATGTGGTCATCCGTGGGTATGGGGCTTTGTGCCAGCGCAGTTAAGTGCTGGTTGATGTGTTCTTGTATGGCTTCAGAGGCAAGGAAGAGTTCTCAGCTACCCAGGGAAGGGACTATTACTGTATTGAATTTCTTGGCCCATGAGATGAGGATGTGAACAGGGCCTGTGGAAACAGGAGGGCGACATGGAGGCCATCAGGTGTGGAGGAGCATATAGGAATCTGAGTGGTCAAACAGGCTCCCAGGAGATGGAGCCTGGAGCAAGCATGTCAGCTTGATGCTGAAAGTCATAGAATTGGGGCCAGCGTGATGACACAGCAGGTTTATCTACTGCTTGCAATACCGGCATCGCGTATAAGGTCCGGTTTGTATCCTGGCTGCTCCTCTTCCAATGCAGCTCCCGGCTACTGTGCCAAAGAAGCGGAAGAAGCCAGCCATCTTCCTTGGGCCCCTACACTCCTCTGGGAGACGTGGATGGAGTTCCTGGCTCCAGGCTTCGGCCTGGCCCAGGTCGGGCCGTTTGGCCATTTGGGGAGTGAACCAGTGGATGGAAGCTCTGCCTCTCCTGCTCTCTCTCTAACTACATCTTTCAAATAAACAAACAAGTCTTTAACAAAAAGAAACTGCTAGAACTGCCCAAGGACTCTGCCTCTGTGAGCTGCCTCACAGACAGAGGTGCGAAGAGTGACTCCAAGGGTGGCCACACATGGGGTGAGCACAACAATATGAGGTGTAGCCAAGTGCAAAAGTCAGTAGTGGGAAGGCTGGTGCCTCCAGAGATCCAAAGAGTAGCAGGTTCTGAGGACAAGCATTTCCCTGACATGCTGGACTGTGGTTCTAATTTCCACTTATTCAACCTGAGGGTCAGGGTCTGGGTCGGGGTGGCTGAGATGGTTGCTGTCTGATGGCATTATGTGGACTGAATTTGGTGATAAGCCTTTGGGACAAAGAGCACTTCTATCCTGATGTTCATAGGGTCTTGTTCTTCCCCTCTGGGCCTTAGTAAACTCTTTTTTGAGGAAAATAAAAATTGAGTGTGGTGTGACCTAAGGAGTGTGGAGTTTCCTCCATAAGTAGGGCAGGAAAGATCAGCATTTGGAGCAGCCAGACCCTCTGAACAGTGGTGAGTGCGCCCAGCAGGGCAGCTGGAATAACCTTTCATTCCTCACCTAAGCAGCTCCTCCTAGGCCACTCATTTGTACCTATGTGCAGCAGGCAGGGTACAAGGGTTTGTGTGTGAGAGTGACACCCAAAGAGAGAGAACTGCACTACTGAATGTGCATGCATGTAGCTCACAGCTGCTCAGATCAATGCCTCTGAGCTCCCACTGTCATCTGGCGTTAGAAATGTCCCTGAACGCAGTTTTCTACTGTGTAAAATGGGGCTGAGTTGACAGACTTCCCAGGACAGTTGGGAGGATCTAATTAGCCTCTGCGAAGCTTCGGCACCACTGACTTACTGGTAACTTGTGTTGGAGACTGCGGATTTACTTGCAGGAGGCAATCAGTGTAGAGAAGGAGGTGAGGGACTGCGTTCCTGTGAATGGTGCTGTGCTTTGGGAGTGCTGATGCAGACTCCGCCAGTGGTTTCAGTGTTGGACAGGACCACGCCACATACCTCCGCAGAGAATGCAGCTCAGTTCTGACACCTGGGTCCTGGCAGTGAACTGATTATGGAAAATGTCAATATCTCAAGGGCCATCAGTGCATTTGGAGGTGGCACTGTGACTCTCTCAGGGTACTGCCCTGTTGCCTGCAGACAACTGTAGTCACAAAGCGTTCCTGTTAGCAACTTGTGTCCCTTATAGCCAGTAACAGAGCTATGAGAATCCTTGCCCATGGAGCTGATGGGGTCAGCAGCAGCTAGAAGCAGAGGCTCTGAGTCACGATCATTGTTTGCACGGTGTACACATTTTTGCAAATATATGGGCCTGCGTATCAGGAAGTGTATATACATATATGTTGAGTACAATATGTATGTGTACCTGTGTGTCGTAGTTATTGCTATTGTCACTGTCACTCTCCTGGGGATGCACTGACAGCACAAACACAGGTGTCAGCAGAGTTAACCTTCTGTTTGTGGGAAGAGGCTTCGTTTGTACCAACCTCTTCCTTCTTCCAGGGCTTGCAGAGATTTGTACCACAATCGAGAAGCTTTCCTACGATCATGAAATACAAACGAAAGCAAAGTCAGCTTTGACCTCTCCTCATCACCAAGGCCCAGCGGAAGTCTTGAGCACCTTGGCGTATGCTCTTGGAAATCCTGTGCAGCTCTTTGTGCAAACGACTCTCCAGACTCTGCATACCATCAGACATGGCATCTTTTGGCAATTTGTTCTCTTTAGTTACAATATTTTTTATGTATGCTCTTTGAAGAAAGAACCATATTTTGTAATAACTTCAGTGCAGTAGCAGTAGCAATCACTGATTGAATGCCTGTGATGGGCCAGGCAGTGTGCCAGAGCAGTGCTGCTGAATTCCATCTGTGGACTTGTGGTGCTTTGCAAAGCTTTGCCACTTAACCTGCAGTAAGTGCAGGAATTGAGGGTTTGTGTTTAGGAAGATCCAAATGTTTTGGTGAGAGTTGTGCTGATGTGAAAAAGAAATCATGGCATGTGTTTTGTTTGTCTTTGCCATCTGTCTTCTTTCTACTAATGCATTTTCCTGTGTTATAAAAATGTGTGGATCGGGGCCGGCACTATGGCGCAGCGGGTTGACACGCTGGCCTGAAGCGCTGGCATCCCATGTGGGCGCCAGTTCAAGACCTGGCTGATCCACTTCTGATCCAGCTCTCTGCTATGGCCTGAGAAAGCAGTACGAGATGGCCCAAGTCCTTGCACCCCTGCACCCGTGTAGGAGCTCCTGGCTCCTGGCTTCGGATCAGCACAGCTCAGGCTGTTGCGGCCAATTGGGGAGTGAACCATCGGATGGAAGACCTCCCTCCCTCTCTCTCTCTCTCTCTCTCTCTCTCTCTCTTTCTCTCCTCTCTCTGTGTAACTCTGACTTTCAAATAAATGAATAAATAAAAATGTGTGGCTCTACCTGTGACTGATGTGTGGCTGGGAGAGGGGTCATTTTCCCCCAGAGATAGCTTAAAAACTACATGTCTAGGCACTTGTGACAATCAACTGATTTATGCTCGACACCATGTTTAGAAGGCAGGTGATATTCTTCATGTTTTTGGAGGTGTCAACTGAGGATGATCAGGTTAGGTGACTTAGACTAGGCTTCCAAACTACTGAGTGAGCAGACACGCTGAGTTTGTGAACAGCATGCCTCCACTCAACTTGCACAGCTTACATCAAATTTTCAATGACAATGAAGGGCTTCAAAAGTGCCTATAACCCACTCCTGGAGGCTGCTCTCCAGTTCCCAGCAAGACTTGGGTCAGGAATAGCTCAGACCAGTCAGCAGGCTGTGTGGTAGTCACTGCAGCAGGAAGGAGTTGCTCTATGAAACCAGTCTGAGGTGGGGGGGTGGGACATTGACTCATCTTAACTGAAGCAGTATTTGAAGGGTAAACAGAGGATGGACATGCTAAATGGAAATGCGGGGAGGTCTCACACAAAGGCCTTTGTTGGTCTTCAGGGGTTGAGGCTACTGTATTGGACATGAGGTGGGTATCTGCTTTGGGAAGGTCAGCTATCAAACAAGCTCCCCACCAAATTTGGGACACTGGTGGCCCAAAGGCTACTCTTCCTCTTCTCTCCCTTTCTTGTCCTGGAATGTGACCTCCTACAAACTGGCTCAGAAAAATAAAAAGGTTATTTTGCTCGCGGGTGGGTCAGGACCCTGAAGCCCATGATTAAATGCTATAGAAACCAACACACACACACACACACACACACACACACACACGTTCATGCACACACCTATAAAAGACATAGGCACAAAGTCCTATTGAGAAAAAAGACCTTGAGATCGCATGTATATTAGTACCTATGTGTGTATGTGTGTGGGGGGGGGGGGTCCAGCATGTGGCTTTTAAGCTTGGTATGAGTTGTGCATATTCCTAGGGCTTTCCTACTGTGCTGGCTTGATCAGGCAACAGGTGTTCAAGCAACAAGGAAGTTCAAAATGTGGCCCGAGGGGCAGTCTGTGGTGCTGGGGTGTCTGTCCCATTTGGAGTTGGGCCAGGCTTCAGAAGAGTTTGAGATCTCAGGCAGGCCCACCCTAGCAGCATCTACTCAGAACAGGGCTCCTGTCCTGGAGCGGCAGTGTCATATGGGAACCTGAGACAGCTGCCCAGACATGAGGTTGTCTTTGGTTTCTGTGTTGTCATTTCAAGTTGCTGTGGTCTAGTGAATAGGATTTTTACTGCTACTGGGGAAGCAAAAGCAGTCCCACACTGTGCCTTGCCAGTAGCTCTGGGCTTGTGGTTAGAAGATGGCCTTGAGAGGCAGATTGCTTGTGCCCACAGCATCATTGTTTCAGATTTTAGCTCAGTGGCCTTGACCAGTCCATCTAATCTCTGTGCAGTTTATCTCTGCCTTGTAACAGGGGGATCATGATGTAACCGGCCTAACCAGTTGTGTGGAGTATAAAATGTGGGCAAGAGGCACTGTGCTGCTCCTGGATCTCATGAAAGATGCTCAACAGATGTGGAGCCTCAACAAACAGGCAGATGCATGGCCACAACGTGAGGAGCTCAAGGGGCCAGAATGCCTAGCTGACATCTACTCGATCCAGAGACCACTAATATGACACTCCTTTTGAAAGATCTTCCCCTCCACTATATAAGTTCCCTCTGCCCTCTTGCCCAGTCTTCAAAGGCATACTCCTTACCACTTCAGTTTTTCATTCAGTGTCTCCCTCTTTTGTGTTAGCTTAATTATCCATAGCATCCCCACAAAAAAGAGTGCCTCCTCCTTCCTTACCATAAAGTCAGTTATTTTAAAAGGTGAAGTTGTGATTTTCTGTGGCCATCATTTTGGCAAGGGACTTTAAGCCAACACCTGCTATGCTGGCATCCCCTGAGACCCATTGGCATCCTGAACCACTTCTGACCCAGCTCCGTGCTAATGCGACTGGGAAAGCAGCAGCAGAAGGGCCAAGTACTTGCTTGCCTGTGACACATGTGGGAGATCTGGATGGTGTCCTGTGATCCTCCTCATGGCTTGGCCCTTGCTCTGTCCCTACCTTTGCCGCCATTTGGACAGTCAACCAGTGGATGAAGAATCTTTCTCTCTCTCTCTCTCCCTCCCTCCCTCCCTCCTTCCCTCCCTTGCTTCCTCCCTCTCTATATTACTCTGTCTTTCAAATAAAAAATCTTTAAAATGATGAGTTTATTTTTCCTTGCTATGGTATATACCAGGCACCAGGGCCGGGCAGCTTGTGATTTGCTCACCTACGTATCCTGGGTAAGTGGAACTATGACTTACACATAGTGGACCATAATAAATAAGTGCCAACAATAGCCAGGGCTGGGCCAGGCCCAACCCAGGTGCTTGGAACTCCATCCAGGTTTCCCACGTGGGTGGCAGAGGCCTAAGCACTTGGGAAACCTTCCACTGCTTTCCTGGGCACATTAGCTGGGAACTGGATCAGAAGTAGGGCAGCCGGGACTTGAACACATGATGCTGGCCACAAGATACGTGCAATTTTCAATCCTGGTTTCTTACCCAGTTGCTCTGCTCAGTGGTAGAGGTTGTACGCTGGTGTTGTAGCACAGGGGGTTAAGCCATCACCTTTGACTCTGGCCTGTCATAGGAGCACCAGCTCAAGTCCAGGATGCTTTACTTCCAATCTAGCTCCCTGTTCATGTGCAGAGAAATGCAGTGGAAGGTGGACAAAGTGTTTGGGCCCCTGCCACTCTTGTGGCAGACATAGATGGAGTTCCAGGCTCCTGACTGGTGCCTGGCCCAGCTCTGGCCCTTGCAGCCATTTGAGGAGTGAGCCAGCGGATGGCCGATGTCTCTCTTTGTCTCTCCTCCTGTCCCTGTAGCTCTGCACTTCAAATAAATGATAAATGAAGCTTTAACAAAGGGTAGAGGACTGCCAGCCTCTGGTACTCGCTCAGGTAGAAGCAGCATCAGTGAGCAATGTTACAGGCCCTGGAAACTTGTGTTTTGCTTGGTCCCCTGAGGGAAGGCCAGGACCTAGGGTATCAGGAGTGATAGAGTGTGTAGCACAGTGAAGTTTCTGAGGAATATGTCGTGATAGGAAACACACAATTGTCCTGGAGGGAAATACTGATGCCACACATGCAACGCCTACCAGATGCACAGTAATGAGGCCACGGGTATGTAGGTATCCAACTCTTCATGCACATCTACTTCCCCCATTCCAGCATGTTATCATCATCATGCTAGACTGGAGTTGAGCTTGACACAGAGGGTTTTCCCAAGGTTGGATGGAGCCCCAGTTTTCCCAGTGCAGAAGTCTGTCCTTGTCATATAGAAGTGTGGGCTTGGGCCCACAACTAGGCCTAGTTACAAAAGCACAGAGACCATTGACCAGCCAGGTGATCTTTGCAACTGGCTTGTGAGAAGTGGCCCTGACTTTCCTCCTCTGGAAACTTGGCCTGGTGGCATCTTCCTTGCAGAGGTGTTGCAAAAGTTATAGGCAATGCATGAAAACAGCCGTCAAGGAGCATGGCGCAATTCAGGCACTCAGCAAATGCCAGCTGCTATCTTCTTAAGTCTTGGCGAGTTTTGAGCTTTCTACCGCTGAGTCCTTTATAGGAATGGAGTGTTCTAGGACCCAGGAACTCCATTGAGCATCCTAGGCATCCTTGCAGCTAAAACTGCAGCTTTTGTGATCACTTTGTGGAACCTCTGCTGGGGTGGGGCCTGCTTAGGTGTCAGAGGTACACAGCTTGGTGCCCCTTGTGGCTCCAGGTCAACATCAAAGAAATTATGCAAATGTCACAAGAAGTATTCCCTTTCCCTCACCAGCCTCCAGAAGCCCCACTCTCTGCCTCTCCCTCAGCCCTGTCATTCCTTTCACAGCCACAGGAAATCCCGCCCTGTGTTTACCTAATCAAAAGCAGATTAACTCCTTGCAGTCCTAGGGATGTGTTGGGCACACTGCCCCTCCAGGCCACAGGGGAATTAACCTGGCTCTGGGATTTCTCCTTCCTGGAGTTAGGGCAGGTCACCTGATCCTTTGTTTCCCAGTCCCCTGGGGAGCCGCCTGCAGCAAGCCTTCAGGATTCCTGCAGTCAGCTCTTTCACAGAGCAGCTGGAGGTATACTCCCTGTCTTTCTCCCTGTAGGCTGGGGCATTGCTAGTAGGCTTCCTGATTCACACTCACTAAAAAGCATAGTAGGCAACTGGATATTTTCCCTCCCAGCCTCCACTTGAGCCAAGACAGGATTGATTCAGACTGGATTGGGAGGGATATTAAGTCTTCCCCTCAGGTGGCTGGCTCTTCTTGTCAAATGGGTGATAAGTATGATAATTATTCTGCCCTGGCAGAGAGGGGATGGGGCCAGCCTCTGGGCCAAGCAAGGTACTCAAGCAACCTGGCTCTGTGGCTCCTGCACTTTCCAGCTGGCTGTTCTAAAGCCAGCTGACTCCTGTGAGCGCCCTCTGTAAAAGAAAGGAGGAAGATTTCACCTGGCATCCTCACAAAAAGGATTGGAGGCTGCAGTTGTATTTACAGAGACCTCCCCCAAAGATTTCATCTGATTTTGCGGAAGACAGAGCCCTTGGGAGCC
Organism: Oryctolagus cuniculus; assembly: GCF_964237555.1. Taxonomy (NCBI): domain Eukaryota; kingdom Metazoa; phylum Chordata; class Mammalia; order Lagomorpha; family Leporidae; genus Oryctolagus; species Oryctolagus cuniculus. The sequence continues at coordinate 39,344,667 of NC_091453.1, read as the reverse complement.
CTTGGGCAGGCTCAAATAAGCGAGAGGCTAGACGTGCTGAAGGCACTCTGCATTTACCAGGAAAAGACATGGGGTCTTGCATAGATTCTGTCCTTTTGCCACCTCTGTGACTTTAGGCAGGAACATCACCCAGTAACCTCAACCTCAGATTCCCTCCTTGTCTACCTCTGGAGAAGGCGTGGACAAGTATGTGCCCTGCAGGGCATGAGGTTTCTGCAGCCCAGGTTTCTACCACACTACCTGAATCGTAGGAGGCCCTTGTTATTTTCTTCAGTGAATTTGGAGCTGCTGAGGGGTCCTAGTTACTCCTTGTGTTGGAAGACTACTTGGCCTGCAGGCTGATGACTGTGGGTCCCTAGGCCTTTGCCACAGAGGCATTTCTAGCTTACCCTGTACCCAGTAACTTTGCTTTGCACATGGATGGAAGCAGGGCAAGACCTCAGGTAAGGAAGGAACTAAGTAGCTTGGCCACTTTTGTGATTGACAGCCACTAACCACAAGGCTGTGTTAAGCACCTGTCCTTAGTGCTCCTTACTGGGGCAGTTATCTCAGTTATGATGTTTGGCTCTTGTGGTCAATGTGCTGCTACCCTTAGGGTGTTTCGAGCTGCTTATGCATATTCTTTAACCATAGCTGAGGAGAATGTGTGGGATGGCTCCCACATCTCCAGATGGGCTACCTGGTAAGCGGCAGGACTCAGAAGCCCCAGTGATGGGTGGAGGAGAAGGGCATGGAGATCCTTGCTATCATGATGTAAGAGTGTGGAAATCCCTAGGGGTGGGAAAAAACCTGATCCCATAGGACTTAGTCACCATGGACTACCATGCCAGGGAGCCCCCTGGACATTCTATTCCTGTTGAGGGAGAGAGTAAGTAACAGTAGCGAGAATGCTAATGCTATGTGTCCCGCACAAACACATACGCACACCACCCCCTCTAATCAACGTGTATACTGTAACAAGCCAGAGTGCCTGAGAGATGTGCAAGGTTAGCCTTCAGATATGCCACAGGTAGCATCTTCTCTCTGGCTTCATTCAAGATCCTAGAAGCTCTGGAATTTTAGAGGCCTTCTCCCCTTTGATCCAGGGTTACTGTTAGTTGCAAATATTTTTGTGATCATTTCTTCAAAGTCATCCATAACCCCTGTTCTTTTAGGCTCTGGCCCCGCTGACCTCTTCCCTTGCCACATTTCTTGGTCTCTACTTTCCCCCTGACCTAACCTTACTAGTGCAGTGAAGACCATGTTAATTACCAAATATTCATGCTGCTTCATTTACTTCCTCCTCGTGTCTGATATTACTTTCTGACCTCAGATTGTTAGCACCTCATCAATTTTCTGACAGTCCCATCTTTTGTCATCTTTTTGTTTCCTACATTCAGCTCATCACTCTGCCCTTCTACTCCCACAAAGATTAACTGCATTTTCTTTTTGTGCAACATCCTATGGGTGTGTCCTTCCTTTTTTCAATGCTCTCTCTGCTAAGCTGGGCTAAGTATTCAACAGGATAGACAATTTACTTTCTTTGTACCCTCTTATGCCATTTCAATTCCCTTCAGGTCATTTAAGGACCCTGTTCACTGTTACTTTCCTGAAAATATGTAATATAAGCTTTTCCATATTTTCTTCGATTCCCTCTTAGACACTTACTGGACTGCTGTTTTACATGTCTTTTATTGCTCACACGATGTAGATCATTATTTGTAATTGTGCCTTAAGTAGGGTGTACCTCCAGAACTTAATCTGGTACCTCATGTAACAGATTGTCAATATATGAATAAGGGATGCAATGCATTATGGATTTATTTTTCTGTATATTCTAAAGGAACAAAGCAAAATCATGGAAAACATCAACCTTTTTTATACATTACAAAGAATACAAAAGGATCACACAGCAGTGATGTTTTTTATTTCACATTTTTTCACTTAAAACCCAGCTGTTTTACTAAATTTATTCATAGTATAGAATATAATGAAATGGTTCGTAATTTTTTAAATCAGTTCAAATGCTTTGGAGACTCACTACCATAATAGGAAAATAAATATTTTTCAAAACAAAAACATAGGCTGAGATACTATCATATTAATGAACAGAAAGTGTGAATTTCCAGCAATTAAGGTGTTAAATGCTGCCAGAATATTCAAATAATGCCTAAATCCTAAAGTCACCAATACAAGCAAAAACACCAATACTCAATACTTTGTTTTCTTCTCCTCTTCTTTCTTCTTTTAAATCAGTTAATACTCACTGCTTTTTTGGCACTTCTTGTATCACCTTACCAAGTGATGACAATGATTTATCCTTCGTTAGCAGTAAGATGTGTCACTGGTGGCAGCATTTGAAGTTATAGAGAAAATGGAACTGGAAGTTGCACAGGTACCAGCAGTGGCTCAAATTTTGGCAAGGGCTTATATTCACACATTAGTCAGTGCTTTGGTTTTGACTCTGGTTTTGGTCTCTACCTGTTTCACAGCATTTCTGTATTGTGATGACCAGTCCCAGTGGTCTATGTTATAGACTTGCTATTTTCTTGGTTGGCTCTAGGTCCCCAGAAGAATGTATACTCCTGTAGATTGCTATGGTTCACAGGTTTATACTCCAGGTACCCATGATATACAAACTCTTGGGTGATTTCCTTCTTTGGGTTCCCAAATACCCTGTACTTCTTTTTCAGCATCACCCCTAAAGTATATAGAATATCTTTTTTTTTTTTGACAGGAAGAGTTAGACAGTGAGAAAGAGAGACACAGAGAGAAAGGTCTTCCTTTTTCCATTGATTCACCCCCAAGATGGCCGCCTTGGCCGGAGCACTGCACCGATCCAAAGCCAGAAGCCAGATGCTTCTTCCTGGTCTCCCATGTAGGTGCAGAGCCCAAGGACTTGGACCATCCTCCACTGTCTTCCCGGCCACAGCAGAGAGCTGGACTGGAAGAGGAGCAACCGGGACAGAATCCGGCACCCCAACTGGGACTAGAACCTATGATGCCGGTGCCACAGGCGGAGGATTAGCCTAGTGAGCCATGGCGCCGGCCTATATGTTATATAAGGCTGTCTTTAGCACATATACCCACCATGAAAATGATGCCTAACATCACAGTTAGGACTTTTTTGAATCTTTTCTCACATTTGATGGTGCTAGGGGACCTTGAGTTTTTCTGAGCCCTTGAAGAACTCCAAGCTTTAGAAATTCTTTGTTTCTGAGTAATATTTTGGGCCTCTGAGGTGCTGGGGATCTCTGAAATCTTAGGTTTCTCTGAGATTCCAGACACCTTGGAAGTACTTGAAGCTTCAGACATGATCATGGTATTCAAGATGTTGGGAGATTTGAAGATACTTGGAACCCCCAAGGTTTTTTGGACTGTTGACATGCTTGAGGGCTCTGAGGTACTGAAAGTCTTTAAAGTGGTGAGGGCCCAAGAGGTCCTTGGTGCTTCTAATGTGATAGGGGAATTTGAAGTACTTAGACTTTTTTTTTTGAAAGATTTAATTTATTTATTTGGAAGGTAGAATTATAGACAAATAGGAAAGTATTTCATCCTCTGGTTCACTCCCCAAATAGCTCAAAAGGCCAAAGCTGAGCTGATCCAAAGCCAGGAGCCAGGATTTCCCAGGTCTCCCACATGGGTGCAGGTGCCCAAGTACTTGGGCCATCTTCTGCTACTTTCTGCTACTTTCCCTGGCTAATTAGCAGGAAGCTGGATTAGAAGTGGAGCACTCAGAACACAAACCAGTGCCCATATGCAATGCTAGCACTGCAAGTAGAGGGTTAACCTACTACACCACAGTACAGGTCCCAGTACTCAGGGCTTTTGAGATGCTTAGTTTCTTTGGGGTACTCACTGTCTCTAAGGTGCCTGGAACATTCAAGGTTCTCAGGACCTTCCAAGTACTGAAGAATTCAGAAGTGATGTAGGCACTTTTGCTTTGAGCCTCAGAGATTCTTGTGTCTTTGAGTTTCTGGGGGCCTCAAAATGCTTGGGACCTTTAATTTTCTTGGGACCTCAGATATACTCATGGATTCTGAGGTACTGGGTCTGTTCAAGGTGTTGGAATCATGAGTTAATTTGAGTTTTCAAGGTTCTTGGGATCTCAGAGGTATTGCTAACGTCCAAGGTGCTGGGGTCACTTAATATACATGGATTAATGGAAACACTTGGGTCCCTTGAGGTTCTGAAGCCTGTGGATGTGTTTAGACCACAGGAACTACTTGTGGAATCCCAAGGCCTTGTTAAGCAACTGAGGGCTCCAAAACGCTCAGGCGCCAGAATTGTTTGGGGCCTTTGGCATGCCAAAGCCTTATGAAACACTAGGAATCTCAGGGACACTGGGGCTCCTAGGAGGGCTCTGGCCCTGAGAGGTACTCCAATCATGAGAATTATTCCATCTACAAGAACTGCTGCAGCCTCGGGAGTTCCTGAAACTTATTAAAGTAATTGGTCCCCAGGAGGGGCTTGAGAGCCACATGACACTAGTAGCCTCAGATGTGCTCTGATTGATTGCCACAGCCTCTAGGGGTGGTAGGGCCCTGTTAATTGCTTACACTCAGTCAGGTGCTTGGGCCTTGAAGTTGTTGGGAACCTGCCAGGTGCTGGGGACTCTCCGGTTACTCTGTATTTCTGAATAATTAGGGCACCACCAAGTACTCAGGCCTCTCCAAATGCTCATGCCCAGTGAGGTGCTTGGATCTTGCTGGGTGGTTGGGTCCAGCCAGGAGGTTGGGGTTCCCCAAGCAGTTGGTCTGTGCCAAGTTGTGGGGACCCTCCAGATGGCTGGGCCACTCCAGGAGGTGGTATTCAATCCTTGTGAGAATTCAACCTCCAGAAAGTGTTAGAACCCCAGCTAGTGCCCCTCAAGGCATTGGGGCAAAATGAATAGGGAATCAGGGTCTCCAAGTTGTCTAACATCCCCAAAGTGCTTGGTCTAAGGGAAACCCTGAAGGTTCTGGATTGTCCCTGGGCCTTGTGAAGCCATCAGGACCAGTATATTACTGCAGGAACCTCAATTCTCTTTTATGAGGCTTACTATTCTGTAAATGTTGCTGGTATCCAGCCAATCTTGGAGTAGGAGATTGGGGAAGTCCTGCAGGCAACTCAGAGCTGGATAGACAAAGATATAAGCAGCCTGGAAGAGGGGAGGGAGTAAAGTGCTATAAAGCAGTCTCAGAAACTTGTCTCTTCAGCTGATAGTGCTCCTATTACTGTCACTGCCACCTCTATCATTACTATCCCTACTTTCCCTACTGCGGCCTCTACCCCTCTACCTTCCCTATCTCTGCTGCATGGCTACCTCCACCGCTGAGGCTGATGCTGGTATAGTCGTCTCTCCGGCTGCTGACTGTCCCTGCCACAGGCAAAAAAAAATGCCACAGTTAGCCCACTACATGGATACCGACCATGCAGTAGCTACCTCATTTGCCACGCCAGCTTCTGGCCCTACTGAATTCCTTCCTTCCGAACTCTAGTCAGAGAGATTTGCAGGGCTCACCCAGCTGCACTTTCTGGCACATCCTTTCTGACTCCTGCAGAGGAAGTAGGGCCATCCACATTTTCCAACATCCATGGACAGAGAGAGGCAGAGGAGAGAAGCTGAGTGTAAGACAGGAGTTGGCGAGGAGGAGAGTGAGCAAGGGGAAAGGAATGACAACCAAATTTAGGATTCTATGATTAGGTCGTGAGTGTTGATTCTACTCCCCTCAAGGAAGGCCAGCTAGGTGGAGGGGGTGGGGTGGGAGATGGGTGGAGAGTGTGTTCCTGCCAGGAATCCGCTGCCCCAGCGCTGTTTTCTGCACTGCTTTACGCAGCGTATTCACTCACTCGCCCTGTCTTCAGAAGTTTATGTGTATACCAGTTAACTGGGCCTATCTAAGACCTGCAAAATCTTCTGAAGGCCCAAGTGCAGGGGGATGGGATGAGATGGGAACGCAAGAGGTGCAGAGCCTTGAAGATGTATATTCACGGGGTTATTTGGCAGGGCAGTGACAGGATCAGACCTGCATTTGTGTAGCCTCACAGAGCAGCAGGCTTTCTCCTGGTGACCACATAGGAAGCAATTAGAATGAGAAGCCAGGGGGATGAAAGTGAGCCTTAAGGCTGTTGCCATGGGGATGGAGAGGCAGAAAGGCCTTTTAAGGGTGACCATTGAAGGAGGGCTTTAGAGACTAGTGTAGGGAAGTGGGGAGTGGGGAGTGGGGAGTGGGGAGTGGGGAGGAGGTGGAGCAGTGCAGTTTCATTCCAGGTTTTTAGGCTCCAGGGTACCTGTGTGTGCTTTATTTGTTTTGACCCTTCCAGAGCACACTCTGGACTGTACCCACTCCTTGCTTTGCTCACTGGTTCCTCTGGCTGCCTGTCCAGCCCCTTCCCTTCCTTCTCCAACCACCAAAATTCCATCTGCCTGCTCACAGGCATCTTCCTCGCTGGTGCTTGTCTTGGTTTGTCCAAAAGTCCATTTTTTACTCCTCTGAGGGAGGCTCTTTTTGTTGTCTTTCAAGGTATTAGCTTGTGGAAGTCACTTCACCTCTCTCAGCCTGTTTTCTCTTATGTAAAGTGGACTTAATTGCCCTCATAGTTTTGTGCAGATTAAATGAGTCTAAATGAAAAACTTCACACAGTAAACACATATTTTGCCTAAGAAAGTATTTCAGGCAGTGTGTGAGTAGCATTTAATCAATGTGTGTTGAAGGAATACGTGATGGAAATGGCTTCACTTGTGTTCTCAACTCTTAAGAAGTAAGTGAATGCTTATACCTGTTTGACTATAAGACTTAAATGTTTCTTTAACAGAACCTCAGGCTATGATTCCATTGAGGGAAAATGTCTTGAGCCCATAGTGTTTGCTATAATTCAATTCTTTCTAGAGTTTGTGAAATAGGATTGGGTGCACCTGGTGAATAAATTCTGGGATGAGACAATATGTGCCATTGGTAAAGCAGGATTAGCAGCTGCATTGTATCCAGCAAAGTCCAGCCCTCAGTGTATATGAAAGCAGATGTAAGATGTAGCAGAACATGCATTGTATTAGACCTGTTTGGACTGGCCTGTGTCACTTACAAGTCCTTTAACCTTGATGATTTCACCTAATATCACTGTCTTTTGATGTAGCTTATTTTTTTAAGATTTATTTATTTATTTAAAAGTCAGAGTTACACAGAATTAGAAGGAGAGGCAGAAAGAGAGAGAGAGAAAGAGAGAGAGAGAGAGAGAGAGAGCGAGAGCGAGAGCGAGAGAGAGAGAGAGAGAGAGATTTGCAGGGAAGCAGAAGAGAAACTCCAACAGTGAATGTGATATTGTATCCACACACTGGAGTTTTGCAATGAGCTGGAGCAGAGGCAATTGAATAGATTGCCATTACAAAAACAAAAATGATTCATTTGTGGCAGAAGGTGGATTTGGTGTCATTTCGTTAGAATCTTCATAAACTGGCAATAAATTCTTCCTGAGGCCTTGGATGCCTGTTTCATAGAGGAACTGAACAATATAACCAAGCCTCAGATCTGAGCCTGCTATTTTACATGTCTCTGTACCTCCCATACTTCCTAGATTCAGCCTCAACCGCACTGCTGCTTGTAGTACTGGCTAGATTAGGCACTAAAAGGTGATCACTGGCAACCTTTGTGGTCTATATCAGCCTAAGCCAATAGTATGGTCACCGTGGTGCCTAAAGTACTTCTATAGTATGGTTAGAATTGAAGAGGATTGTACATCTAGGAGTTCTGGTGGGGAATGGAAGTTCTCTACTTCAGTTTAAGCAGTAATTGAATGAATAGTTTTCAGTGTTCATTTTCCACTGCCTGTAACTTCCCAGGAGAGACATTCACTAGATGATTGGAATAATACTTTATTTTCATTCAATGGGTAGTGCATATGAAGCAGGATGAGGCATCCTTTGAGTCCTATTCATGTGATTTCCTTGCTTTCTGCCCTATGTTCCCATTCTCCAGATCTGGAAGGAGGATTGGGTGAGGTCCAGTAAAGAGGAGGGCAAATGCTGGCCTGACACCAGGGGAAGCAGAAATGAACAATCACATAATTCTCATGAAAGGGATGTGGGCATTAAGTTATTGATTAAACAGGATATCTGCTGGTGGCACTCAAATTCTCAGCACCTAGGGGGCAGCAGATGATGGCACAAATACTTGGTTTCCTGCCATGCTGTGGGAGACCCAGGTGGAATCCCTGGCTCCTGGCTTCTACTTGCTTCAGCCTTGGATGCTGGGGAGCGAAATAGTGAATGGAAGATTTCTCTCTCTCTGTATGGAAGATTCTCTCTCTCTCTCTCTCTCTCTCTCTCTGTGTGTGTGTGTGTGTCACTCTGCTTTTCAAATGAACAAATACTTTTTTTAAAGTATATTTTTGGGGCCGGCGTTGTGGTGTAACAGGTGAAGCCACTGCCTAGGACACCAACATCCCATTTGGGCACCAGTTCAGAACGCAATTGCTCCACTTCCAATCCAGCCACCTGCTAATGGCCTGAGAAAGCAGCAGAAGATGGCCCAAGTGTTTGGGCCCCTGTACCCATGTGGGAGACCTAGATGAAGCTCCTGGCTTCGGTCTGACCCAGCCTTGTCTGATACTGCCATTAGGGGAGTGAACCAACAGATGGAAGATCTCTGTCTGTCTCTCCCTTTCTCTCTGTAACTCTGCCTTTTAAACAAACAAACAAAAAAAAAAGTTTAGTGCAGTCTTCCCCTCCTACCCTTGCCCCAGCGACCCGGCCCCTTCTCAAGCCCTCTGCATGATACCTGTCCCCAGGACTCTCTGGTCTTTTTCCTGCTGCAGCAGGGGCCATACTACCGGGTCTCAGATGGCAGCGCAGGGGCAACGACCCCCGGGACTAGGGATGAGGGGAAACCTGGTCTAGCGGGCATGCAGCGCCTTGTCATGTCGGCGCCACTAATGACAGTGGCATGAGCTGTGGCTGGAGAAGATGGGTGTGTGGTTGCCGTCTTGCTGCTGGGACTCAGAGAAGCTGTCAGAGCAGAAGTGGGTGGCGCCCCCTTCTCTCTTCATGGCGGTCCTTTCTTTGGAAGTGACTCCGAGTGACAAAGAGGGAAAAACAGAGAGATCTTCCATCCACTGGTTCATTCTCTGGATGACCCCAACAGGTGGAGCTGGTCCAGCCAGAAGCTAAAAACCTAGAACCCCATCAGATGCATTAGCAGCAAGCTGGATTGGAAGCAGAGCATCAGAGATTTGAACCAGGGCTCCCATATGAGATGCTGACATTGCAAGCGGCACCACACCAGCCTCTATAATACCTTTGACTCCTCCTGAGTGGAACTGCCTGTGAATCAAGTTAATTCATATCTCACCTGTGTCCATAAAGGTTTGAAGACAGTTCAGTTGCTTGTGAAATCAATTCTGGACCTGGAGAAAGCCTCCTTACCATGCTTATGACACCCCTGTATTCAGGCCAAGGAAATGCCTCCATTATCCTGACACTTGGCCACAGGCACTAGCATTTGAAAGACTCTGTTAATCTCTGGAAAGGAGCCCACACCTGCCAGGCAGCTAATGTTTAAAAAGATTGACATGGACAGATGTTCAGGCTATCTCTTACGTTAAAAAAAGTTACAAGCAAATGTGTATTGTATGCATTGTTAGATCATGTAATTTGTAAACCAGGCACATGCCTGAGGCATTAAGAAGAAAAATATTTATATATAATTATTTTTAACTTTTATTTAATGAATATAAATTTCCAAAGTACAGCTTATGGATTACAATGGCTTCCCCCCCCCATAACTTCCCTCCTGCCCACAACCTTCCCTTTTCCCTCTCCCTCCCCCTTCCATTCACATCAAGATTCATTTTCAATTCTCTTTATATACAGAAGATCAGTTTAGCATATATTAGGTAAAGATTTCAACAGTTTGCTCCCACACAGAAACACAAAGTGAAAAATACTGTTTGAGTACTAGTTATAGCATTAAATCTCAATGTACAGCACATTAAGGACAGAGATCCTACATGAGGAGTAAGTGCACAGTGACTCCTGTTGTTGACTTAACAAATTGACACTCTTGTTTATGGCATCAGTAATCACCCTAGGTTCTTGTCATGAGTCGCCAAGGCTATGGAAGCCTTTTGAGTACACCAACTCTGATCATATTTAGACAAGGTCGTAGTCAAAGTGGAAGTTCTCTCCTCCCTTCAGAGAAAGGTACCTCCTTCTTTGATGACCTGTTCTTTTCATTGGGATCTCACTTGCAGAGATCTTTCATGTAGGGTTTGGTGGTTGTTTTTTTGTTTGTTTGTTTGTTTGTTTGTTTTTGCCAGAGTGTTTTGGCTTTCCATGCCTGTAATACTCTCATGGGCTTTTCAGCCGGATCCGCGTGCCTTACGGGCTGATTCTGAGGCCAGAGTGCTGTTTAGGACATCTGCCATTCTATGAGTCTGCTGTGTATCTCGCTTCCCATGTTGGATCGTTCTCTCCCTTTTTTATTCTATCAGCTAGTATTTGCAGATACTAGTCTTGTTTATGTGCTCCCTTTGGCTCTTAGTCCTATCATTATGATCAATTGTGAACAGAAATTGATCACCGGACAAGTGAGATGACATTGGTACAGTCTATTCAATAAATGGTGCTGGGAAAACTGGATTTCCATATGCAGAAGCATGAAGCAAGACCTCTACCTTACACTTTACACAACGTGGATTGAAGACCTAAATGTACGAACCAACACCATCAAATTATTAGAGAACATTGGAGAAACCTTGCAAGATATTGGCACCGGCAAAGACTTCATAGAAAAGACCCTGGAGACGCAGGCAGTCAAAGCCAAAATTAACAATTGGGATTGCATCAAATTGAGAAGTTTCTGTACTGCAAAAGAAACAGTCAGGAGAGGGAAGAGGCAACCGACAGAATGGCAAAAATATTTGCAAACTATGTTACAGATAAAGGATTAATAACCAGAATCTACAAAGAGATCAAGAAACTCCACAAGATCAAAACAAACAACCCACTTAAGAGATGGGCCAAGGACCTCAACAGACATTTTTCAAAAGAGGAAATTGAAATGGCCAACAGGCACATAAAAAAATGTTCAAGATCACTAGCAATCAGGGAAATGCAAATCAAAACCACAATGAGGTTTCACCTCACCCCGGTTAGAATGGCTCCCATTCAGAAATCTACCAACAACAGATGCTGGAGAGGATGTGGGGAAAAAGGGACACTAACCCACTGTTGGTAGGAATGCAAACTGGTAAAGCCACTATGGAAGTCAGTTTGGAGATTCCTCAGAAAGCTGAATATATGCCTACCATACAACCCAGCCATCCCACTCCTTGGAATTTACCCAGAGGAAATTAAATTGGCAAACAAACAAGCTGTCTGCACCTTAATGTTTATTGCAGCTCAGTTCACAATAGCTAAGAGCTGGAACCAACCCAAATGCCCATCAACAGTAGACTGGATAAAGAAATTATGGGACATGTACTCTATAGAATACTATACAGCAGCAAAAATAAAAATGAAATCAGTCATTTGGAACAAATTGGAGGAATCTGGAAAACATTATGCTGAGGGAAATAAGCCAGTCCTAAAGGGAACTAACCAAGCACCAGAAAGGAAACCTGTTAAAGTGAAATGAACACTATGAGAAACGGTGACTTGATCAGCCCTTGCCCTGACTATTGATGAACAACTTAATACGTTATCCCTCTTAGTATTTTTTTGTTTGTTCTAATTAATACTATTGGTTGAACTCTTTAATTAACACACAATTATTCTTAGGTATTTAAATTTAACAGAAAAGTGATCCCTGTTAAATATAAGAGTGGGAATAAGAGAGGGAAGAGATGTACAATTTAGGACATGCTCAATCGAACTTCCCCCAAATGGTAGAGTTAGAAACATGCCAGGGAATTCCAATTCAATCCCATCAAGGTGGCATGTACCAATGCCATCTCACTAGTCCCAGTGATCAATTTCTGTTCACAATTGATCATAATGATAGGACTAAGAGCCAAAGGGAGCACATAAACAAGACTAGTGTCTGCAAATACTAACCGATAGAATAAAAAAGGGAGAGAACGATCCAACATGGGAAGCAAGATACACAGCAGACTCATAGAATGGCAGATGTCCTAAACAGCACTCTGGCCTCAGAATCAGCCCTTAAGGCATGTGGATCCGGCTGAAAAGCCCATGAGAGTATTTCAGGCATGGAAAGCGAAGACATTCTGGCAAAAAAAAATGACCTAAATGAAAGATCTCCATTAGTGAGATCCCAGTGGAAAGAACAGGTCATCAAAGAAGGAGGTACCTTTCTCTGAAGGGAGGAGAGAACTTCCACTTTGACCATGGCCTTGTCTAAATATGATCAGAGTCGGCGAACTCAAAAGGCTTCCATAGCCTTGGCAACTCGTGACAAGAGCCTAGGGTGATTACTGATGCCATAAACAAGAGTGTCAATTTGTTAAGTCAACAACAGGAGTCACTGTGCACTTACTCCTCATGTAGGATCTCTGTCCTTAATGTGCTGTACATTGTGATTTAATGCTATAACTAGTACTCAAACAGTATTTTTCACTTTGTGTTTCTATGTGGGTGCAAACTGTTGAAATCTTTACCTAATATATGCTAAACTGATCTTCTGTATATAAAAAGAATTGAAAATGAATCTTGATATGAATGGATGGAGAGAGGGAGTGGGAAAGGGGAGGGTTGCGGGTCGGAGGGAAGTTATGGGGGGGGAAGCCATTGTAATCCATAAGCTGTACTTTGGAAATTTATATTCATTAAATATAAGTTAAAAAAAAAGAAGGACGTACCTTTCTCTGAAGGGAGGAGAGAACTTCTACTTTGACTATGACCCTGTCGGAATAAGATCGAAGCCGGCGAACTTAAAAGGCTTCCATAGCCTTGGCAACTCATGACTAGAGCCTAGGGAGATTACTGACGCCATAAACAAGAGTGTCAATTTGTTAAGTCAACAACAGGAGTCACTGTGTACTTACTTCTCATGTGGGATCTGTCCTTAATGTGTTGTCCAATGTGAAGTAATGCTATAACTAGTACTCAAACAGTATTTTACACTTTGTGTTTCTGCGTGTGTGCAAACTGATGAAATCTTTACCTAATATATGCTAAACTGATCTTCTGTATATAAAGATAATTGAAAATAAATCTTGATGTGAATGGAATGGGAAAGGGAGCGTGAGATGGGAGGGTTGCGAGTGGGAGGAAAGTTGTGGGGGGGGGGAGCCATTGTAATCCATAAACTGTACTTTTGAAATTTATATTTACTAAATAAAAGTTAAAAAAAGTAAAAAAAAAAGAAGGTACAATTGGAAGAATAGAAGGGGAAAATAATGACATAATAAATACTAAAAGCAATGAACAGAATAGCCTAGGTAAATACTGTCTTGTCAGTTATCACAAAATAAAAATACACTAAGCCATTCCAAACAGAAGACAGTGGCAGACAGAATAGATTCAGACAAGGAAAAAAAAACCATAATGAATCTGCATATTTTCTACAAGAGGCATGCGTTAGAGTTAAGCACTCTAAGGACAAATTTTTAGGATGAAGAGGCTTGTATCTAGGTTCGGCTCTGGTGAACAAGTAACTTGTCTACTGATGACCTTCTCCTGTTCCTTGGGAGCCTGGCCAGTTTCCAGAGAGGAGGATAAAGGAAATAAAGGAATGTTTTTGAGAAACAGGTGGGCATACTTCGTGTCTCCGCTCTCTGGCCAAGATCCGAGATGGGATGCACTGCTTGCCTAAAATCTTGGCAATGAGCCACCCTTGTCCTTGGGAGCTTTAAGAGGGAGCCGGAGCAAGCCTCTGCTGCTGCTGTTTCATCCCAGGGGAACACGCAGTCATGCTGAACGTTAAACGTGCCTGTGATGATTACTGATGATGTTTGATTCTCAGTATGGATCCTTTTCCGGTGCTGTGTGAAGACTGTCTAGTGGTAAATTCCCGGGTTGAGTCCTCTACTATTGGGGACTCCCTCCCCCATCCCACCCCCGTTCTTTCTCTCTCTCCCCTGCTTCTTAAAATTTGCTACTTAAATAAACTACTTGTTTCTTTATACTACAAGGCTTACAGAGTATTTCTTGCGGATCGAACTAAAAGTAACTAAGTCTGTGCACAGCAGACAGCTAAATAATAATTTGCTGCCACAAGCACACAAGCATATACCAAGAAACAGTTTTTAAAAGAGTGCTGGGGGGGGGGCTGGTGTTGTGGCACTGTGGGTTAAACCACTACTTGCCACACTGGCATATTAGAGTGCTGGTTCAAGTTCCCCCATTCCACTTCTGATCCAGCTTCCTATAAATACACATGGGAAAGCAGTCAAAGGTGGCCAAAATACTAAGTTCTCTGATACCCATGTAGGAGACCTAGATGAAGTTCCTAGTTTCAGGCTTCGGCCTGGCCCGTCCCTGGTAGTTGTGACCATTTGGGGAGTGACTCAGGGGATGTAAGATCTCTCTCTCTCTCTCTCTCTCTCTCTCTCTCTCTCTCTCTCTGTGTGTGTGTGTGTGTGTGTTGTCCTTCATTTAAAATAAGCAAAGAGAAGAAAAGGAAAAGAAAGGAATGAGTCAATATTTTAAAAAAGATGCTAGAGTAGATAAGAAGAGATCAGAGGCTGCCAGTGCTTTGGCATCATGGGTAAAGCTGCCATCTGTAGTGCCAGCATTCCATATGGACACCAGTTCTTGTCCTGGCTGCTCCTCTTCTGATCCAGCTCTCTGCTATGGCCAAGGAAAGCAGTAGAGGATGACCCAAGTTCTTGGGCCCCTGCACCCGTGTGGGAGACCCAGAAGAAGCTCCTGGCTCCTGGTTTTGAATAGGTTAAGCTCCAGTTTTTGTGGCCATTTGGGGAGTGAACTAGCGATGGAAGACCTCTCTCTGTCCCTCCCTCTGTCTGTAACTCTACTTCTCAAATAAATAAATAAAATGAAGGATATCAAACTAATAGACTTTAAGATGAAATTAATTACTAGACATAAATAAGAAAGTTTTACAATGATAAAAATGTTAACAAATCAAGAAGATATAACAGATGCAAATATATGCAACTCTGGCCTCAGAATCAGCCCGTAAGGCATTGAGATCTGGCAAAAAAGCACATGAGAGCTTCTCAGGCATGGAAAGCCAAGACACTGTAGCAAAAAAAATGGCTTAAATGAAAGATCTCTGTGAGTGAGATCCCAGCGGAAAGAACAGGCCATCAAAGAAGGAGGTAACTTTCTCTGAAGGGAGGAGAGAACTACCACTTTGACTATGGCCTTGTCTAAATATGATCGGAGTTGGGGAACTCAAGAGGCTCCCACAGCCTTGGCAGCTCATGACAAGAGCCTCGGGTGATTACTGATGCCATAAATAAGATTGTCAATTGTTAAGTCAATAATGGGAGTCACTGTGCACCTACTCCCCATGTAGGATATCTGTCCTTAATGTGTTGTACTATGCGAATTAACGATAAAACTACTACTCAAATGGTACTTTATGCTTCGTATATCTGTGTGGGTGCAAACTGTTGAAATCTTTACTTAGTATATAGTAAGTAAGTTGATCTTCTGTGTGTAAAGATAATTGAAAATTAATCTTGATGAAGAATGGTATGGGAGAGTGAGTGGGAGAGGGGATGGTTGCAGGTGGGAGGGAGTTTATGGGGGGAAAAGCTGGTATAATCCAAAAGTTGTACTTTGGAAATTTATATTTATTAAATAAAAGTTGAAAAAGAAACAAATATATGTGCAACTTATGTAAGTGTCATAAAACATATGAGACAAAAAGTGGCATAATTGTAGGGAGAAATATACAACTCATAAATAAATAATAACTGGAGACTTAAATATCTTTTCAATAAAAATTAGAAAAATGAATCAATTATATATATCAATTTCATTTCTATAGATTTTAGGTATTCTATTAGTTACCAGAAATCAGGGAGAACTTATGGTATTTTTCTTTTTAGGACTGGCTTATTTAACTGAATATAATCATTCCCAGTTACATTCATTTTGTTGCAAAGGACAGGATTTCATTATTTTTACTGTTGTGTAATATTTCATGCTGTACATATCCCATAATTTCTTTGTTCAGTCTTCAGTTGAAGGACATATCGATTGATGCCATCTTAGCTATTGTGAGTTGAGCTGCAATAAACATGGGGTACAGATAGCACTTTCATATGCTGATTTCATTAGCATTGGGTAAATTCCTCCAAGTGGGATGGCTGGGTCATATGGTAGGTCTTTATTCAGATCTCTGAGGTATCTCCATAATGTCTTCCACAGTGGTTACACCAGCTTACATTCCCACCAACAGTGGATTAGGGTACCTTTTTCTTCCACATCCTCACCAGCATTTGTTGTTTGTTAATTTCTGTATGAAATCAATTCTAACTGGAATGAGGTGAAACCTCATTGTGGTGTTGATTTGAATTTCTCTGATGGCTAAAGATGCTGATCATTTATTCATGTGTCTGTTTGCAACTTGAATTTCTCTTGAAAAATGCCTGTTCAAGTCATTTGCCTATTTAGTAATTGGATTGTCTTGTTTGTTGAATTTCTTGAGTTCTTTACAGAATCTTAATATTAACTATTTATCAGTTGCTTAGTTTGCAAATATTTTCTCCCATTCTGTTGGTTGCCTCTTCAATTTCCTGAGAGCTTCTTTTACAGTGCAGAAACTTCTCAGCTTGATGTGATCCCATATGTCAATTTTGGCTTTCATTGCCTGTGCTTCAGAGGTCTTTTCCAAAAAGTGTTTGCCTATGCCAATGTTTTACAGGACTTTCCCAGTGTTCTTTAATAATTTGATGGTGTTATTTCATAGATTTAGGTCTTTGATTCAGTTGGAGTGGATTTTTGTGTAAGGTGTAAGGTAGAGGTCTTGCTTCATACTTCATGCAGAGATCCAGTTTTCCCAGCACCATTTGTTTTAGCTCCTTTGTCAAATATAAGTTGGTTTTAGATGTGTAGATTGATTTCTGGAGTTTCTATTCTGTTCCATTGGTCTACCCATCTGTTTATTTTTTCTTTGCAGTACCAGACTGTTTTGATTATAATTGCCCTGTAGTACATCTTGAAATTTGGTATTGTGATGCCTACAGCTTTGTTTTTGTTCTATACAATTGCTTTAGCTGTTCTGGGTCTCTTGTGTTTCCACATGAATTTCAGCATCCTTTCTTCTATATCTGTAAAGAATGTATATGATATTTTGATTGAGATCAAAGTTAACCTCTAAATTGCTTTGGGTAGTATGGATATTCGATGATATTGATTCTTTCAATCCATGAACATGGAAGATTTTTCCATTTTTTGTGTCTTCTATTTCTTTCTTCAATGTTTCATAATTTACATCATAGAGGTCTTTGACATAATTGATTAAATTTATCAAGAGGTATTTAAATTTTTTATACCTATTGTGAATGGGATTGATATTAGAAGATCATTCTCAACCATGGTATTCTCTGTGTATACAAAGGTTATTTATTTTTGTGTGTTGCTTTTATATTCAGCTACTTTACCCAATTCTTTTAGGAGTTTCAATAGTCTCTCAGTGGAGTCTTTTGGATCCCCTACATACGGAATCATGTCATCTGCAAAAAGGGATAGTTTAACTTCCTCCTTTCAGTTTGTATCCCTTTGATTTATTTTAATTTCCTATTGTCTCATGAAAGAATGCTGTATTTTATCAAATGCTTTCTTTGCATCTACTGAGAAAATCATACGGCTTTTGTTCTTCAGTTTGTTAATGTGATGTATCACATTTAATTATTAGCAAATTTTTTTAAAAAATTATTTTATTTATTTGAAAGACAGGGTTACAGAGAGAGGTAGAGACACACACAAAGAGAGAGAGAGAGAGAGAGGCCTTTCATCCTCTAGTTCACTTCTCAAATGGCCATAATGCTTGGAGCTGAACTGATCTGAAGCCAAGAGCCAGGAGCTTCTTCCAGATCTCCCACGTGTTTGCAGGGGCCCAAGGACTTGGGCCACCCTCTGCTGCTCCCCCGGGCACATTAGCAGGGAGCTGGATCAGAACTGGAGCAGCCATGACTCAAACTAGTGCCCACATCGGATGCTGGTGCTGCAGGCCATGGCTTTAGCTTGCTGTGCCACAGTGCTTGCCCCCAAATTTTTAAAGATTTATTGATTGAAAGGCAGAGTAACAGAGAGGCAGAGGCAGAGGCAGAGACAGAGACAGAAAGATCATCCATCCACTGGCTCACTCCCCACATGGCTGCAATGGCCAGAGCTGTTTCCATTCAAATCCATGAGCCATTAGTTTCTACTGGGTCTCCCACATGTGTGCAGGGGCCCAAACATTTGGATCATGTTCTCCTGCTTTCGCAGGCCATAGCAGAGAGTTGGATCAGAAATGGAACACCCTGGTCTTGAACCGGCACCTACATGGGATTCCAGCACTGCAAGATGGGGTTTTACCCACTACACCCTAGCACTGGCCCTGATTTTCTAATTTTGAACCATGTGTGCATAGCAGGGATAAATTCTACTTGCTCTGGGTGAATGATCTTTCTGATGTTTTATTGGATTCAATCGGCTAATATTTAATCCAGGATTTTTGTACCTATGTTCATCAGGAAAATTGGTCTATAGTTCTTTTCCTCTCTTTTATAATTTTCTGGTTTAGGAATTTGGGAGATGCTGGCTTCATTGAAGGAGTTTTGGAGGATGCCCTCCTTTCAATTGTTTTGGAAAGCTTGAGAAGATTTGGAAGTAGAAGTCAGCAGTGAAGGTGTCCAGTCTTGGGTTTTTATTTCTTAGGAAGCTTTTTATTATTGATTCAATATCCACTTTTTTATTGGTCTCTTTAGGTTTTCTTTTTCTTTTTTCTTTTTTTTATTTTTTATTTTTAACTTTTATTTAATAAATATAAATTTCCAAAGTACAGCTTATGGATTACAATGGCTTCCCCCCCCATAACTTCCCTCCAACCCACAACCCTCCCCATTCCCTCTCCCTCTCCCTCCCCCCTTCCATTCACATCAAGATTCATTTTCAATTCTCTTTATATACAGAAGATCAGTTTAGCATACATTAAGTAAAGATTTCAACAGTTTGCACCCACACAGAAACACAAAGTGAAAAATACTGTTTGAGTACTAGTTATAGCATTAAATCTCAATGTACAGCACATTAAGGACAGAGATCCTACATGAGGAGTAAGTGCACAGTGACTCCTGTTGTTGACTTAACAAATTGACACTCTTGTTTATGGCATCAGTAATCACCCTAGGTTCTTGTCATGAGTCGCCAAGGCTATGGAAGCCTTTTGAGTACACCAACTCTGATCATATGTAGACAAGGTCGTAGTCAAAGTGGAAGTTCTCTCCTCCCTTCAGAGAAAGGTACCTCCTTCTTTGATGACCTGTTCTTTTCACTGGGATCTCACTCGCAGAGATCTTTCATGTAGGGTTTTTTTTTTTTTTTTTTTTGCCAGAGTGTTTTGGCTTTCCATGCCTAAAATACTCTCATGGGCTTTTCAGCCAGATCCGCATGCCTTAAGGGCTGATTCTGAGGCCAGAGTGCTGTTTAGGACATCTGCCATTCTATGAGTCTGCTGTGTATCTCGCTTCCCATGTTGGATCATTCTCTCCCTTTTTTATTCTATCAGCTAGTATTTGCAGACACTAGTCTTGTTTATGTGCTCCCTTTGGCTCTTAGTCCTATCATTATGATCAATTGTGAACAGAAATTGATCACCGGGACTAGTGAGATGGCATTGGTACATGCCACCTTGATGGGATTGAATTGGAATCCCCTGGTATGTTTCTAACTCTACCGTTTGGGTCTCTTTAGGTTTTCTATATCTTCATGGTTCAATTTGGGTTGGTGGTATGTGTCCAGGAATTTATCATTTTCTTCCAGCTTTCCCGATTTGTTGGCATACCACTTTTCATATTAATTCCTGATGATTCTTTTTATTTCTGTGATATCTGTTGTTTCATTACATTTTTAATCTCTGATTTTATTGATTTGGGTCTTCTCCCTCTCTTTTTGTTACTTAGGCCAATGGTGTATCAATTTTGTTTATTTTTTTCAAAAAGCTAGTTATCTTTTTTGTTTAGTTTTGTTTGTTTCTTCTCTAATTTTCATTATTTGCTTTCTCATACTAATTTTAGAATTGGTTTGTTGTTTTTCTAGATCCTTGAGATGCATTAATAGTTCATTTATTAGGTACCTTTCCAATTTCTTGATATAGGACCAAATTGCTATAAACTTCCCCCCTAACACTGCTTTTCCTGTGCCCCATACATTTTGATATGATGCATTTTCATCTTAATTTTTTCTAGACATTTTTTGATTTTTCTGTTGATTTCTTCTATGACCCATTGTTCATTCAGAAGCATGTTGTTCAGTCTCAATGTGTTTGCATATGTTGGAGTGATTCTTGAGTTGTGGATTCCCAGCTTCCTTCATTCATGGTTAGAGAAGATGCTTGGCATGATTTCCAGTTTTTTTTTTTCTTTTTTTGAATTTGTTGAGAATGGCTTTATGGTCTAGTATATGATCTATCCTAGAGAAAGTTCCATGCACTAGTGAGAAAAATGTGTAATCTGCAACTGTAGGATGAAATGTTCTGTAGATATCCATTGTTGGTATAGTCTCACTCTCACCTCCTATCTTCCAAGGTGATCAATGCCCAGGTGATATCCCTAGTAGGTGCATTATTCATCCACGTTGCCATAATAATCATACAAATGATCCATGCAGTCTTCAGTGTGAGCAAGGATCCTTTTGCAGTGACACACCCCAGGCAATCAGGGAACCCTAAGTGTGTGGAGCCACCAACAATGACTGCCCAGAGACCCAGCCAAACGCTGTGCCCTTCCATGCAGCCACAGTGTTTCCACAAGCCCAGCATACAAGGTTTCCACCGTCACTGGGCGCTGAGGATCCACTCTGCCCTGCCAGTAGGACTGGTCCACAGAGACGTGGAGACGTTCCCAGGGCCAGCTGCCTGTATGTTCTCCATGTAGGCAGTTTGAGCCCCAGAGCCTGTGATGTGTTGTAAGGCTGAGGTTACTTCACAGTCCTATGTGGGTACTCATTCCTCTGTCCATCCTCCTAGCCAGACTCAGGCATCTTCTCTCAGCTGGCTCCTGGATGTGCTGGGCACATCTGTTATGTATGTCCAAAATAGCACCTGCCTTCTCTCAGCCAGTTGCAGGACTCCATTATCTGGGGGACAGGGAGAGAGAAATATGGCCCGCTTTTCCCTTCTCTGTTGACAAGCACTTTGTCACCCACTGGGCTCCAGGCCAGGCTCATGCCAAGCTCTCCCCTCAGCTATATATCCAGTGGCATGGGCTACTACATTCTGGTCTCACATCACTCTCCAAAGCTGGCGCTGAGGCTCTTGGCATCCTGTAATGTGTCTGTGCTTGTGCTGTGCATCTACATCCTCCATGTGGATCCATAGCATCCCTCTTGCTTCTGTGGATTTTCCACTGCAATTTTCTCCCCAACTGTCTTCCCTGAGATGGCACTCTCTCCACTTTTTTACTATCTTCCCATAGCCTAGAGCAGTAAGCACCCTCCCTATTCTGCATCTTCTCCATGAACTTTTTTTTTTTTTGACAGGCAGAGTGGACAGTGAGAGAGAGAGACAGAGAGATACAGAGACAGAGAGAAAGGTCTTCCTTTTCCGTTGGTTCACCCCCCAATGGCCGCTGTGGCCGGCGCACCGGGCTGATCCAAAGCCAGGAGCCAGGTGCTTATCCTGGTCTCCCACGTGGGTGCAGGGCCCAAGCACTTGGGCCATCCTCCACTGCACTCCCAGGCCATAGCAGAGAGCTGGACTGGAAGAGGAGCAACCTGGACAGAATCTGGCGCCCCGACGGGGACTAGAACCTGGTGTGCTGGCACCGCAGGTTAGCCTATTGAGCCGCGGCGCCGGCATCCATGAACTTTTTGAAATGCCCTCCCCCAGTAGAGAAGAATCTGTAGAGAAAATCAACAAAGCCCAAAATAACTCTTTGAAAAGAATTAGTTACACTGACCAGAAACAAAAAGAAGGAACACTCCAATTATTAAAATCAGAAATGAAAGGACATCACAATTGATCTTATGGAAATAAAAAAAAGATAACAGAATACTGTGAAGAATTGTATGCCAACAAATTAGACAACCTAAGAGAAAAAACACATTCTTACATGTATAATGCTGAAACTGACTCAAGAAGAAAAATTTAATAACATATAACAAAGACTTTGAATTAATGGTTTAAAAAATTCCTAACAAACAGCTCACATTGACATAGCTTCACTGGTTAATTGTAACAAAATATTAAAAGAAAATAAATGTAGCTCTTTCATAAAATCTTCAGAAAATATTAAGATTAGGAACACTTACCAACTCATTCCTTTGTGTCTAGATTTGCCTTAATATCAAAACCAAAAAGACTGCACCAGAAAACTACAGTACAATAACTGCCATGAATAGAGAGAGGAAAAAGTCATCAAGTAAATATTAGCAAACTGAATCCAGTAACATGTACATAGGATTATACAACCTTAGCAGGTACTATTTAGATCAGGAATAAAAAGTTATGTTATTGGCAGAATAAAGTGTCAGGGGGAGAAGTACCCAAGTGTCTCAGTAGATGCAGAAAAGTCATTTGACAAAATCCAGCCCTTTTTTATGAAAAAAAAATTAAGGTTATATATTTTGACAACACATAGTGAAGCTCCGCTCCTATTCAGTGCTTTGAATGAAGATGCTAGATATTGTCTGGTCCCGTGCTAAAGTTAACTTACTATATTGAGAAACTGCTGGCCGGCGCCGCGGCTCACTAGGCTAATCCTCCACCTAGTGGCGCCGGCACACCGGGTTCTAGTCCCGGTCGGGGCGCCGGATTCTGTCCCGGTTGCCCCTCTTCCAGGCCAGCTCTCTGCTGTGGCCAGGGAGTGCAGTGGAGGATGGCCCAGGTGCTTGGGCCCTGCACCACATGGGAGACCAGGAAAAGCACCTGGCTCCTGGCTCCTGCCATCGGATCAGCGCGGTACGCCGGCCGTAGCGCGCTGGCCGCGGCAGCCATTGGAGGGTGAACCAATGGCAAAGGAAGACCTTTCTCTCTGTCTCTCTCTCTCACTGTCCACTCTGCCTGTCAAAAAAAAAAAAAAAAAAAAAAAAACTGTAAAAAAAAAAAAAAAAAAAAAAAAAAGAGAAACTGCTGCAGCCAATCCTTTAAGGTTCTCATCACTGAACTCATGGCCATTTGCTTTTCTAATTGATAACACTTTGATGGTCAGTTTTGTCTCAGAAAGTTTCCTTTTGAAGAATTCCGGATCCTGGGCAGAAAGTAGCTAAAATCTGTGTGTAGTCCCCAGACTCACTGAAGCCCACTGGACTGTCATAAAAACTCACTAAACAATACAATATAACTGACCAATCAAAGGAAGGTCATGAGCCCTACTGATCATGAACCTGAACAAGTGCTGAACATGCACGTCTCATCTCAAATTCAACTCTTAAGAATCTTCAACCCAACCCCTTGAGGAACCCAGGAATTAAGTAATAGCTGCCCACGTCCTTGCTCTGTGCATTGCAATAAATGCCTCCTTTCTTCCACCACTCTGATGACAGTGACTGGCTTCATGTGCAGTGGGCTAGAAAACTTAGTTTTGAGGTTTACATAGCAACAACCCAACCAATGTTGGAGTTGTTCTATATCACTACAGTGACTGTAGTTTATAATAATTCATTATAGATTTTATAAAGAACTGGAGGAGAGGTGTTTTATGGTTCCCAACACAAAATATGATAAATTTCTGAAATGGTGGATACAACAATGACCTTGCTCTGTTCATTACATGTGTGTATATATATATATATACGCATACATGCATCAAATTATCACAGTGTACCCCATAAATATATACAATTTTTCTGTGTCAATTAGAAATGTAAATACTTCTAAAATTTTAAAATGAGAAAAGAGCTTGAGTATACATTTCTCAAAAGAAAACAAACAAATGCCAACACATATACAGAAAGGTATTCCACATCTTTAATTATCAGGGAAATGTAAATCAAACCCATAGTGAAATATTACCTCACATCTGTTAGGATTGCTATTACAAATAAAGATGGATGTTGATGAGAATGTGGAAAAAAAGGAAACTTTTTTATACTATTAAAGGGAATATATATCAGTGCAACCACTATGGAAAGTGTGTGCGTACTATTCAGTATTAAAAAGAATGAACTATTGATATTATAACAACGTGATAAATCTAAAAATAATTTTCATAATAAAGAAAACCAGGCAAAAAAGAAAAAAATCTGTTTTCAAAACTTTAGAAAATCTTAGTTAAGCTATAGTGAAAAAAATACAATAGTAGTTGCCCTGGAAAGAGGTATAGAGCTGGATGTGAGGAATGGTTGGATTAAGAAGGATATAAATAAACTTTTGGGGGTACTGGATATGTTCATTATTGCATACTTTCAATATGTCCAGTTTATTATATGTCAAAAAAGCTGCTAAAATTGTTGTTGAGATATTTAACATTCTTTCTTTCATATTAAGTCTTCAAATCCAGTATTTGTTTCACCTTTATGTCATATCTGTCTTATTAGCCACTTTTCAATTGCTTGATAACCACATGTAGCAGTGACTATTGTATTGGACAGCACAGAGCTATACTGTTCTGTAGCTGGAGGCTCACAATCTCAAAGAGGCTTGAGGTGATACCTTATTAGTCTTTCTGGAGAATCACCTTTAGTAACAGCTCATGAGTTTATAAGAACAACTTGTTGGAAACTATCAATGTGATTTTTTTGATGTTCTTGAAAGCACTGTTTTTGCACAAGAATGGTCTTTTCAGTTAGTATTGCAGTAAATATATACTTAATTAAATTTACAAACTAAAATTTGTTCTTTTTTTCTTTAAATTATTTTAGATTTCAAAGTTTTTGCACCAAAATAAAACTTACCATATAATTCTACCTTTCTAAGAAGTTTTTGAAGTACCTTTGTATGTAGGAGCATCAGAATACTTATAAGGAAATGAGTGAAGTTAGAAATTAGCCAAGAAGTGTCTCGTTGCGAGGATGGTATTTTGTAATTCCTGGGACTTACACTAAGGAGTCACTGATCAAAGATTATCATTATATTTGATATTGATCCATGTCCAGTTATCATAATAATCTCCAAAAGAAATGTATCAATGATATTTTTATTTTTACAACCATAACATGTCTTAGGAAGAATGGATTTTGACATTGCAGCTTTCTTTTCTTATATGTTCTGTAATAGGCAATAATATAAACTATGATTTATCTAAGGTGCTGGAGGATGGAATGAGTAGACCCTTCATAAACACCTAATTTTGCTCTTTAAAGTATTTTACAAATCTTTGTTATGTTTCATATCAAATGAGGAAGTCCACTGTACGAAGATACACCTAGGAAGAAGAAGAGGAAAAGCTTTACTCTGGCTGAGAGGAACTTTTGGAAAAAAGTGGCCTCTACCTTTTTTGTTGAAAGTCTTGGTTTAGACACGGAGGAGTTGGTTGATACAGATTAGTGCAAGACAGGGAGTTAAGCAAGGTTTTGCATTACTGGTAAATCAATGATTCATTTTTGTGATTAGACTCTTAGGATGCAAATATCTGGGTTTGAAATGTGTGTAATAATTGTGAAAGCCTTGAGCTATGATACAGACGCCAGATATAATAAAAAGGAGGGACCATAACCTTTTACAGCTGTATGTGACTTAAGGAAGCATAAAAGGAATTTGTCACAAAAAATTCTAGTCTAGAAGCAGATTTATGTAGAAATTTAGTATCTGTTATTAGCTAACAATGTGCCTTTGGACAAATTCCTTAAATCCCCTAAAGCTTTAACTTTTATTTCACATAAGAATGATAAGACCTGCTTTGGTGCTATGGTCTGAAATGAATTATACAAAAACATTGCAAATTCTAAAGTGCTTTAAAATACAAGTTGGTATAGCACAGTTCTTTCAATTGAATTGAATAGCTCTGCTTGGTAAGGAAAGAAAGTAGAAAATTTATCAAGGACTATAAATTTTAAATGTGTATTAGTACACAGTTTATTTGTGTGAAACTGACATTTTGAATTTTGACTGTGAGTAATTGTTTGAAATGCACTGATTGCTTGGAGTGTTTGTATCATGTGTGGTGTGATAACAAGAATGATGATGATGTTTTGTATTTTCAAAGCCTATGGCACTCCTGATTTATCTCACCAGATGTTCCTGCTGGCTGTGCTTTTACTCTTGAATGTGGAATGGTTCATGGCTGGGACCACAGTGTTCCATTGCCATGGTTTCACTGGATTTCATAAACTGTTGCTTAGCAATCCCACTCATCAACGAGCTATTTTCCCTTTGTAATTTCTTCACATTATGTCCCTAGCACAAGGTAGCTGAATCTCATAGTAATGGAACATACTCGTCTTCAAACAAGATTTAATCTTCCCACTTTTGTCTATTTTCCTTTCTTGTATATATACATTTAAAAAATCAGAACGCCATATGTCAGACAGCTTTATAATCTAGTGGAAAAAATAGGATCGGTGGAGTCAAGTAGACCTTTGTTCACATCCTGGACTTGCAAATTCATTAGCTGTTTGACCTTTAGTCAATCACTTAATCTCTCTATGTCTCATGTTCTTCATTTGTAAAATGTGATAATTATAGTTCTTGCAGAGGGATACTGTGAGGATTAAATCAGATAATACATCAAAAATATATCTGGCAGTTAATAAGGGCCTCATAACTATTATCTGCATCATTAAGAGCAAAAGCAGATGGTTAAAATACATCTTCCTTATGCACACTTCTTTCTGTAGCAAACTGCTCTAATGTACTGATGAGAGTTTTAATTGCTTCACCAAGTGTTAGAGTCAAATTACAGAGTTTTGCTAACTAGTATAAAGCTTGTGTGTTAAATATCAGCTTATAATTAGTGAGGCACTAATCAATATCTTCCCATTAGTCCAAATGCCAGTTTCATGGGTCAAAGTGACCTTAATCCCTACAGGAGTGGCATCATGCTATATTTTTTTAAACTTTTATTTAATGAATATAAATTTCCAAAGTACAGCTTATGGATTACAATGGCTTCCCCCCACCATAACTTCCCTCCCACTCGCAACCCTCCCCTCTCCCACTCCCTCTCCCATTCCATTCACATCAAGATTCATTTTCAATTATCTTTATATACAGAAGATCAATTTAGCATATATTAAGTAAAGCTTTCAACAGTTTGCACCCACACAGAAACACAAAGTGTAAAATACTTTTTGAGTACTAGTTATAGATCATGCTATATTTTATATTTTATTTGTTACAGCTTTTGTGTTTTCCTAGTAGATATTATTCATTTGTTGTCTGAGTAGATACTGCTGATGAAATAACATAAGGCTTAATGTATCCATTCTACCTGACAACAAAAACAACAATGAATGCGTTCATTTATAATATCTGTGCATCCATGGGGGAAAATGGTTATTTAAAATTTTTTACTGCCTATTAAGGAAGAAGAACCCCATTAAGTAAAGGAGATTGGTTTTTCTTGAGTGCTGTCTATAGCCTTAGAACATGAAATAATCTTTTACATGTTTTAAGACAGCATTCAATACTTAGAATAATGTTCAGATTTAGCTTTAGAAACTGGGAAGTGCTTGCATCATTTTATTTGCAATTTTTATAACATGGTGGGAATGCGGTGGGGACCAAAGACCAAGCAGGACAAGATCCAGGGAAATTACAGGCTTCTAGGATAAGAATGGAGAAACAGAAGTAGGGGGAATCCTTCTGACTAGAGACTGAAAAGAAATACATGGAAGAAGACGTGGCTAATGCAGCTTTTCTGTTTATTTATGTATTAATTTATTTATTTGAGAGAGAGAGAGCCTGAAGTGAGGAGCAAGGAGCTTCATCCAGGTCTTTCATGTGGGTGCAGGGTCCAAACAGTTGGGATATCTTTTGCTGCTTTCTCAGGTGCATTAGTAGGAGCTGTATCAGAAGTGGAGCAGCAAGGACTGGAACCCCCATGCACATATAGGATGCTGTCATTGGGGATGTAGGTCTAATCTTTTAAAAATTATTAATGGGGCCAGCATTGTGGCGCAGTGATTTAACTCAACACTTGTGGTGATGGCATCCCATATTGGAGCACCAGTTTGACTTCTGGCTGTTCCACTTCTGACCCAGCTCCCTGCTAATACACCTGGGAAGGTAGCAGAAGATGGCCCAAGTATTTGGGCACCTGCCACCAACGTGAGAGACCCAAATGGTGTTGCAGGCTCCTGGCTTCAGCCTGGTGCAAACCTGGCTGTGGCAGCCATTTGGTGAGGGAACCAGCAGATGGCAAATCTCTTAAATCTCTCTCTCTCTCTTCTCCCCACCACCTTTTCAAATAAATAAATGGTATTAAAATAAATTATTTGTGGATGCTTCATTACTTTTTGTCTCAAACCACAAATTTACTCCTTTTTTTGCCATTTGGTCATTTGTTTTCACAACAACGGGTGTTTTGTAACATTTTCCTCCAAATTGTGCAATGATAAGAATCAAAGTATGACAAGTTTTGTACTCCATACAGATAATGATACAGATTTTTATGTCTATTTCAACATTTTAATGATTATTTCCATATTTGAATATTTCAACTTTATATATATATATGTATTCAGGAAGTTATACTTTATTTATTAACATTTGTTCTTCTATGTGGAACAAGAAACACAAGGGTTTTAAGGATGACTAATTACCAATTAAGTCATCCATTCTTGGAACAAGGGAACTTACTTTGTTACCTTCATGTAGATAAACTCCAAAAAGTGATCATTTATGCCGTGCTGTGTGCCTTTGGAGAATGTGTTCTTTTGTAGGCTCTCTGTCTGGACTCAACAGTCAATTCCAAAACAATGGCTGTCTTTAAAGACACAGTCATACCTGTGCCTAAAGCTGGACCAAAATGGACATAATCAGTAAATTCTTGCTTGGCAGAACCTGGCAGTAGCAAGAAGTTAATCATAGCCCATAATTTAAAGGATAGAATACCAAGTAAGCCAAGATGTAAATCGATCTGGAGTAGTAGAACTTGAAAGGGACTAGATGCTATGGTAAAGACAATAACAGAACAATTGAAAGAGGTATAGAAAGAAGAATGTGAGAAAGATTTAGACTGTCTTGATTCAATGACAGCTTTGTCTTTTCTCATCTGCTTCCTTTGTAGTTCTTTACCTGCATTTAGGAAGGGCCTGCCCCTATGTATTACCAGCTGCAATGTAGTAGAAAATTTAGGGATCAAGAGTATGCTTAATGTGGGGCTTGATTGCTTCTGAAAATATTCTGTTACATACTCCTTCTACTCCATTAGACATGCAACTGATCCTTAGGAGATTTGTAGCTTCAGTAAACCTAAAATGATAGCACTGTCCCCAGTTCCTAAATACTGAAACAGATAAAACTAACAAATCTCATGTGGTGCACTGAGGACGTCAGGTGAATAGGTGGCTGAATTTCCTCTCAGAAATCAAAGCAATGCTAAGTGAACTCACTGAAGGAAGGTGCCCAATCTGTTCCCATATTTATGACCTGTCTTATGAGGTTTAGCTTTCTCTGTGCTCCTAACTTTCCAATGTCCCAGGACTGAAGGAATCAATTCCTAATAAGCCTCACAGTTTGCTTTCTTAGTGAAATGATTCTCCTAGAACTGTAAAAAATTACTATGTAAATTTAAAAACAAGGCATGGGGCCTGCATTGTGTCATGGTAGGTAAGCTTCCTCTTGCTACACTGGCATCCCATTTGGGTTGCAGTTTGAGATCTGACTGCTCCACTTCCAATCCAGCTCCCTCTTAATGAGCCTGGAAAAGCAACAGAGCATGGTCTAAGTGCTTGGGCTCTCCAAGAATCTCTGGGCTCCTGGCTTTGGCTTAACCCCAGCCGTGTTCCTTGTGGCCATTTGGGCAGTGAACTAGAGGATGGAAGATCCTCTCCCTCTTCCCTTCCCCCTCCCTTCCCCCTCCCTTCCCCCTCCCCCTCCCTTGCCCCTCCCTCTCCCTCTCTTGCTGTCTTTGTAACTCTGCCTTTCAATAATTTTAATATAATCTTGAAAAACATGGTGTGCATAACTTCACAAAATTATAGTTTAGAAATTGAAATATTATTATGAATTGAGAAAATGTTAAAATTGTCGTAAAGAGGTAACTTGAGAACCTTTGCTCATTTTCTGAGTACTGTGAACTACCCACAGTAAAGAAAGGATGAGTATATTTTTCTGAGATCAGCTTTATTCTGAGTAGGGAAAATAGACAGAATGGCCATGGGAAATTCCACCAAAGAGTGGGGAATTCTCTTAGAAGAGGATGTCTTCCAGCAATACATAAGAGAATCCCTTTATCTAGTCAATAGTCTACACTTATCAAGGAAAAATCAGAGGATGTCTACTTGGAGTGTCCTATCATAGTGAAGCTCATGAGAATTTATCTGTGGATGAGGCATTATCTTAGTTTGAAAGGCTGTAGTAACAAAGAGATTCTGGATTAAGATTGCCAGATAAAATACAGGACACTTATTTAAATTTGTATTTTTAGCAGGATATTCTTTAATGATTTATTTATTTGCTTATTTGAAAGTCAGAAGAGACAGAGAGAGAGAGAGAAAGAGAGAGAGAGGGAATGAGTTTTCCATCAGCTGATTCATTCCTCAGATGGCAGTTACAGCCGGTGTTGGGCCAGGCCAAAGCCAGGAGCCAACAGCTTCTTCCGGGTGTCTCACATGAGTCTCTCACTTGGGCCATCTTCTGCTGCTTTTTCAGGCACATTAGCAGGGAACTGGATCTGAAATGGAGCAGCCAGGACTCAAACAAGTGCCTATATGGGATGCCAGCACTGCAGATGGTGGCTTATCCCACTGAGCTACAGTGCCAGCTCCTGGGCAGATAAATTTTATAATTTCAGTATATAACATCTTATTATTTGTTATTTATTTGAAATCCAGGTTTAACTGAATATCCTACATTCATTTGCTCTATTTCTCAAGCTGATCTTGGTGCCCTCTGGAAAAAAGATTCAGCAGTAAGCAGTAAGGTAATTGAGATAGTATATTAAATCTATATTAGGAGAGGAAAACATGCATACTGATAAATTAAATATGAATTACATATGGTAAGAAATTACATAATTACATATGGTAAGACTCTTCCTCTCTTTCAAAAGCTATATCATGAGGAGCCTTATAGAGTGACTGCAATAGCAAAGAACTTAAGCATTCTGCCACAGTTATATGAATGAGCCATCTTGGAAGAAGATCCTCCAGCCACAGCGCTGCCTTCAAATGACTAATGGAATGATAATCACAGTCCTAGCCAGTTGCCTAATTGCAACCTCATGAGAATCTCTATGCCATAACCACCCAACTAAACTGCTCCTAGACTCCTGATGCTAAACTCTGAATCACATAATGTACATTTGTGTTTCAAGCTGCTAAACATTAGGATAAAATTGGTTGTGCAATGAGATAACTAACAGAAATCAAACAAAATATACAAAAATATGAATTCATGTTTGCAGACATTCAACTTGAACCAACTTGCACAATTAAAAATTCATTAAAAATATTGCAAACATAGCAAGTAAAACTAGTATGCAGAAATACATGAATAATTTTCAGCAACTTCTTAAAATCTGGAAATTATGTTCCTGTCAGACAAGATGCACATATCTGTCCCTCCTAGCATGATATAATTTCAACCAGCAGTGGGGCTCTTTTCCTCTTACCTTCAACATTCATTTAGAATATGGCCTTACTTTTACCCCTCAAACTATGAGAAATGAGAATATAAGTGCATTATTTTTGTGCTGTATACTGAAAAATTATTTAAAAGTTGCAAATATTTTTTAGAAATTAAATATGATGACATCAGTAATAAACAAGTGAAGTAGGTATTTCAGAGGTAATGCCACTTTAAAGTATAAAAATTTGGAAATTCAACACATAATGTACAAAAAGGACAAAATATTCACAGGTTTTTGGATGCATTTCTATCAGTTGAAAATTAAGATTTCATTAAAACACTGGCAAACAAGAGAAAGAATAATTGAATTCAAATGTATTGAAACTTAAGCAATGGCAGCAAAAAAAGAAAAGCCTTAATATTCTAAAGGATATATATATATATATATAGGTATAAAAAACTAGCAACAAGTTTAAAATTCCCCACAGTATATTAAAAATTATTATCAATGGATTGAAATAAAAATCAGTGACCTGAATAATATTTTAAAGTATTAAAATTTTTCTTTAATTTCCTGTATGGTATTATGAACCTTTTGTAGCTTTCCACCTCTGAGACTGAGCAAGGAAGCTGAGAATAAGAAGGGTTTAGTAAACCAATAGGTTTGAAAGCCAGCCAGAATTTCTCCAATTACAAAAGAAAAATCTCAATTTGACACTGAAGTTTAGCCTTGATATAGAAAAGAAAGAGTTAATGATATTAACAGAAAAAGGCCTCTAGTATGGATTAGGGAATTAAGGAAAGGGGAGAAAAGAGAAACCTAGAAGAAGAAAGCTACTAGACCTGTGTAACTTGAATCTCTCTCTCTTGGGTGGTGTATTAATAGTTATGGAGGCATCCTTTTACTCAAGTGGAATTCAATACTATCAGCCAGGTGGAACAAAGCAAAATCCAGAAAATTACACAGTAAATTAAAACTCAACTTTATCAGTAATTAAATTAGAATGTAATTAGAGTGAGTGTTTTAATTAAAAGTCAAAGACCACCAAACAAGATTTTTGAAAAAAAAAAATCTAACTCAAACCACATCTTAGTTTAAATTGAAATGTGGAACATTATCATACAAAGAATCATCAAAAGAAAGTTGGTATATCTATAATTATATCAAACAAAATAGATTTTAACAAAAATAATTAATAAAGATCACTTTGTAAAAGTGATTTCAGTGTCACTTTTCCAGCAAGATAATATAAATTTTCATAATATAACTTTTGATAAAATAAAGAAAAAGTGACACAATATAAGGAGAAATAGAAAAATTACAAACTAAATATACTGTTATTATATGATCAAGCAATCTTGCTCCTTGATATTTATTCAAAGGAGTTGAAAATTCAGGTACACGCAGAAGCCTGCACATGAATATTCATAGCAGCTTCATACTTTTTTTTTTAGAAAAATAAAAGATTTATTTTTACTTACTTCAAAGGCAGAGTGACACAGAGATAGAGGGAGAGAAATAGAGAGAAAGAGATTTTCTATTCTCTGATTCACTCTCCAAATGGCGGTAACAGCCAGGGCTGGGCCAAGCTGAAGCCAGGAAGCAAAACTCCATCCAGGTCTCCCACGTGGGTGGCAGGGGCCTAAGTTCTCAGGCTGTCTTCTGTTCCTTTCCCAGTCACATTATTAGTAAACTGGATGGGAAGCAGAGCAGCTGAGACTTGAACCAGCATTCAGATATGGGATGCCAGCATCTCAGGCAGTGACTTAACCTGCTGTACCACAACATTGGCCCCACATCTTTACTCTTAACTGACAAAACTCGGAAGAAACCAAAATGTCCTTTAGTAGTGGAGTAGATAATCTGTGGTATATTTAGGCAACAGAATGTTATTTTTCAAGGATAGAAGCAATGATCTATGAAGCCATGACAAGACATGTAGGAATCCTAAATGTATACTAGAAAATGAAGGAAGCCAACCTGAAAATTTGTATACTGTATGGTTCCAACTACATGACATTCTGGAAATGGAAGACAATATAGACAATAAAAAGATCAGTAGTTATGAATGGAGGAGGAGAAAGAAGTTTGATTGGTCAGAGGACAGAGTACTTTTAGTTTTAGAAACCAATTTCTTTCTCTATAACGGTGGATACTGATATAGAATAATCCACAAAACTGGTTGGAGAGGTTGCTGTAGAACCCCCAAATCTGAGTCCACTTGCCCAGCTACCCTGATGTGCAGAAAGCCAGTTGCTGACATCAGGGTGGTAGAAGAAAGAAGGTTGGTATCATAAATTCCAGGGCAAAGAGCTGAGCAGATATCTCTAAATTCTCAGGATCTCTGAGGATTTAAGGGTGAAAGTTCTTAAATACTGAATTTGTGGCTGAGAGTGGTGTGTTCAGCACAGGTCCAGGTTCCTAGTTGGTCAGTGGTGCTTATGGCCTTCATTTGATTGGCTGCTGAGGCTGTGCTCTACAAAGAATTTTTATGAGAGCAATGTGGGCTTCTGTCAGTCTGGTGGCTACATGCAGGTGGTAGTTATTTTCTATTTTTTTCTTTTTTTAAGCTTTCATTTAAGTTATACAAGTTTAATGTATTTTATATGTGTCCTCTCCCATTCTGACTCTTAATTTTTATAAATACCTATTTTCAGCTTATTTAATGATCATAAAGTTAATGCTACACTAAGTAAAAGAGTTCAACAACAAGTATGAATTAAAAAAAACTGCTTCCCAATGGAAGAGACAAGGGCTGAAACAATCTTCAAATCTCAAAAATGTCCATTTCACTCCAATACATTACCTTTTAGATACTCTGTTAGTTACCACAGATTAGAGAAACATATAGTATCTGTCTTTCGGGGACTGGATTATTTCACTAAGTATAACAGTTTCCAGTTGTGTCAATTTTGTTGCAAAAGACCATTTCATTGCTTTTTATTCCCCACTCCCCGTAACCTTTTATTTACAGTATACAAACTGCATGTATTTCACAAATACAGCATTAGGAACATAGGTATAGTGATTCTTCCCAGCATACCCACCCTCCAACCCCCAGGCCCACCCTTCTTCCTCTTCCCTCTCCTATTCCCATTCTTATTTTTTTGCTAAGATCTATTTTCAATTAACTTTATACATAGAAGACTAACTCTATACTGCAGCTGAGGAAGAACTTCTAAGCTCAATCCCATTCACAATAGCTACAAAAACAATCAAATACCTTGGAATAAATTTAACCAAGGACGTTAAGGATCTCTATGATGAAAATTACAAAACCTTAAAGAAAGAAATAGAAGAGGATACCAAGAAATGGAAAAATCTTCCATGCTCATGGATTGGAAGAATCAATATCATCAAAATGTCCATTCTCCCAAAAGCAATTTATAAATTCAATGCAATACCAATCAAGATACTGAAGACCTTCTCAGATCTGGAAAAAATGATGCTGAAATTCATATGGAGACACAGGAGACCTCGAATAGCTAAAGCAATCTTGTACAACAAAAACAAAGCTGGAGGCATCACAATACCAGATTTCAGGATATACTACAGGGCAGTTGTAATCAAAACAGCATGGTACTGGTACAGAAACAGATGGATAGACCAATGGAACAGAATTGAAACACCAGAAATCAATCCAAACATCTACAGCCAACTCAAATTTGATCAAGGATCCAAAACCAATCCCTGGAGTAAGGACAGTCTATTTGTCGCTCCCCCTCTTCGCGGAGGAACGACACAGGACCTGTGCTGTTCTTTTGTCTGCTCAGCCCTTCCCGGGTTTGCTGCTGGTTCTTCCCGGGTTGGCTACCGATCCTTCCACCTCCGTGGAAGGGTGGTTCCCCCTGCCACTTTCCCCACTTCCGCGGGGGAGCGGCACACCGCCGGCCGGCTCTCTCGGGGGCTGCTCAGGTGGTCCTTCAGATAGATGTTCCTGGTGCATGTTGTCTCTCTCCTCCTTTATAGTCCTCTTCCACCAATCCCAACTCTGCTACCCACATGCCGAGTACGCTGCTCTCCTCCAATCAGGAGCAGGATCAGCTCCTGCAGGTTATTGGTCGAACTAGAGGCAGCTGCATAGAAGCTGTTTACTCCTCTCCCAGCGCCATATTGTGGGAGAGCAGATGCATAGAATAAGTCTTAATTCCAGTAACTTAGTCTAGTCTGAGTTGCTCCCCATATCTATTCAATAAATGGTGCTGGGAAAATTGGATTTCCACGTGCAGAAGCATGAAGCAAGACCCCTACCTTTCACCTTACACAAAAATCCACTCAACGTGGATTAAAGACTTAAATCTATGACCTGACACCATCAAATTATTAGAGAGCATTGGAAAAACCCTGCAAGATATAGGTACCGGCAAAACTTCTTGGAAAACACCCCAGAAGCACAGGCAGTCAAAGCCAAAATTAACATTTGGGATTGCATCAAATTGAGAAGTTTCTGTACTGCAAAAGAAACAGTCAGGAAAGTGAAGAGGCAACCAACAGAATGGGAAAATATATTTGCAAACTATGCAACTGATAAAGGGTTGATAACCAGAATCTACAAAGAAATCAAGAAACTCCACAACATCAAAACAAACAACCCACTTAACAGATGGGCCAAGGACCTCAATAGACATTTTTCAAAGGAGGAAATCCAAATGGCCAACAGGCACATAAAAAATGTTCAAGATCACTAGCAATCAGGGAAATGCAAATCAAAACCACAATGAGGTTTCACCTCACCCCAGTTAGAATGGCTCACATTCAGAAATCTACCAACAATAGATGCTGGAGAGGATGTGGGGAAAAAGGGACACTAACCCACTGTTGGTGGGAATGCAAACTGGTAAAGCCACTATGGAAGTCAGTCTGGAGATTCCTCAGAAACCTGAATATAACCCTACCATTCAACCCAGCCATTCCACTCCTTGGAATTTACCCAAAGGAAATTAAATTGGCAAACCAACAAGCTGTCTGCACCTTAATGTTTATTGCAGCTCAATTCACAATAGGTAAGACCTGGAACCAACCCAAATGCTCATCAACAATAGACTGGATAAAAACATTATGGGACATGTACTCTATCAAATACTATACAGCAGTCAAAAACAATGAAACCCTGTCATTTGCAACAAGATGGAGGAATTTGGAAAACATCATGCTGAGTGAATTAAGCCAGTCCCAAAGGGACAAATATCATATGTTCTCCCTGATTGGCTACAACTAACTGAGCACCAAAGGGGAAACTTGTTGAAGTGAAATGGACACTATGAGAAACAGTGACTTGATCAGCTCTTGTCCTGATGGTTGATGTACAATGTAATACTTTATCCATTTTAGTATTTTTTTTTGTTCTAGTACCATTGGTTGAACTCTGTAATTAACACACAATTATTCTTAGGTGTTTAAATTTTAACTGAAAAGTGATCCCTGTTAGGAATTTGGAAAACATTATGCTGAGTGAAATAAGCCGATCCCAAAGGGACAAATACCACATGTTCTCCCTGATAGGTGACAACTAACTGAGTACCAAAAAGGAAACCTGTTAAAGTGAAATGAACACTATGAGAAACGGTGATTGATCAGCCCTCACCCTGACTGTTGATGAGCAACTTCATATGTTATCCCTCTTAGTATTTTTTTTGTTTGTTCTACTTAATACTTTTGGTTGAATATGGTAATCAATACACAATTATTCTTAAGTGCTGAAACTTAACTGAAAAGTGATCGCTGTTAAATATAAGAGTGGGAATAAGAGAGGGAAGAGATGTGCAATTTGCGACATGCTCAAGCTGACTTACCTCAAACGGTAGAGTTAGAAACATACCAGGGGATTCCAATTCAACCCCATCAAGGTGGCATGTACCAATGCCGTCTCACTAGTCCCAGTGAACAATTTCTGTTCACAATTGATCATAATGATAGGACTAAGAACCAAAGGGATCACAGAAACAAGAATAGTGTCTGCAAATACTAGCTGATAGAATAAAAAAGGGAGAGAACAATCCAGCATGGGAAGTGAGATACATAGCAGACTCATAGAATGGCAGATGTCCTAAACAGCACTCTGGCCTCAGAATCAGCCCTTAAGGCATGCAGATCTGGCTGAAAAGCCCATGAGAGTATTTCAGGCATGGAAAGCCAAGACACTCTGGGGGGAAAAAAAAAAACTAAATGAAAGATCTCCGTGAGTGAGATCCCAGGGGAAAGAACGGGTCATCAAAGAAGGAGGTACCTTTCTCTGAAGGGAGGAGAGAACTTCCACTTTGACCATGGCCTTGTCTAAATATGATCAGAGTCGGTGAACTCAGGGGGCTTCCATAGCCTTGGTAGCTCATGACAAGAGCCTAGGGAATCCTAGAGAAAGTTCCATGCAATGATAAGAAGAGTATGTATTCTGCAAATATGGGATAGAAAGTTCTGTAGATATCTGTTAGGTCCATTTGGTCTAGAGTGTCAATTAACTATATTTCTTTGCTGATTTTCTTTCTGGTTGATCTGTCCATTGCTGAAAGTGGGCTATTGAACACCCCATTATTATTGTATTGGAGTCTATGTCTCCCTTTAGATCCATTAACATTTCTTTTAAATAGCCAGGGGTCCTATAGTAATGTGCATATAGGATTATAATAGTCATACCTTCCTGTTGAATTGATCCCTTAATCATTACAGAGTGCCCTTATTTGTCTCTTTTAACAGTTTTTGTGTTAAAGTCTATTTTGTCTGATATTAGGATGGCTGTATCAGCTCTTTCTTGGTTTCTGTTAGCATGGAATATCTTTTTTCATCCTTTCACATTCAATCTGCATTTATCTTTGTCAGTGAGATGTGTTTCTTGCAGGCAGTAAACATATGGGTTTCTTTGTCCATTCAAGCATTCTGTACCTTTTTATTGGAGAGTTGTGGCCATTTATACTCAAGGTGACCATTGATAAGTAATGACTTGGCTCTGCTATTTTTTTCCATAAATATTCCAATTGTTTACTTTGGATTTCTGTTGTATTTTACTGGGAGATTTTCTGTCTTCACATTGTTTCATAATGATGACCATGTTTCTGTGTTTCTGTGTTTAGCACATCCTTAAGTATCTTTCGTAAGGCTGGATGGGTAGTGACAAATTCTCTGCACTTCTGTATGTTAGGGAAAGTCTTTATTTCACTTTCATTCATAAATGGGAGCTTTGCAACGTACGCTATTCTGGGTTGACTTTTTTTTTTCTCTTACGGCTTGGAATATATCTCACCATTCTCTCTTAGCCCGTAGAGTTACTGATGAAAAGTCTGCTGTGAGTCTAATTGGAGGTCCTCTGAAAGTAATCTGGCATTTCTCTTGTGCACATTTTAGAATCTTTTCTTTATGTTTTTCTGTGGAGAGTTTGACTATAATGTGTCATGGTGAAGGTCTTTTCTTGTCCTGTATATTAGGGGTTTTATGTGTTTCCTGTACTTGGACGTCCCTTTCTTTCTCCAAATTAAAGTTTCCTGTAATTGTTTCACTTAAAAGGCCTTCTGATCTAGTCTCTCTTTCCACGCTTTCAGGAACTCCTAAGACTTTGTATGTTGGGCCATTTGATAGTATCCCATAGATCTGCAACACTGCTAATTAGTGTCCTAATTTCTTCCTCCTCCTCTTCCTCCTCCTCCTCCTCCTCCTCCCCCTCCTCTTCCCCTCCCCCTCCCCCTCAGTCTCAGTGAGTACAATATTCATCCATACTACAACAAGAACCACAGAAAGAATCTGTGCAGTCCTTGGCATGAACATAGACCCCACAGAAATGACTCTCACCAGGGATCAGGGAGCCCCGAGCATGTGGAGCCACCCACAGTGACTGCCCAAAGTCCCAGCCACACACACAGCCACAGTGTTTTCACAGTCCCAGCAAA
This sequence comes from Oryctolagus cuniculus, assembly GCF_964237555.1. Taxonomy (NCBI): domain Eukaryota; kingdom Metazoa; phylum Chordata; class Mammalia; order Lagomorpha; family Leporidae; genus Oryctolagus; species Oryctolagus cuniculus. The sequence goes on along the minus strand of NC_091453.1, from coordinate 39,305,086 downwards.
CAAGGCTCCCACATTTGCGAGCATCCAGGCCCCTGTCAATTCTCACAATCAGACTCAGACCTCTCCTCTCAGCTGGTTGATGAATGCATAGACACAAGCTGGCGTAGCTGTTACATATGTCCAAACTGGTGCCCACCCACTCTCACCTAGTTACAGGACACAGGTGCTGGGTGGTTGGAGAGACAGAAACCTGCCTCCATTTTTTTCTAGGTTGGCAGGCATACTGCCCCAACAGGGCTCCAAGCCAGACTTACACTAGTTTCTTCCCATGGCATTATCACCAGTGGCTTGGGCTGCTGCAGTCTGGTCTCACCTCACTCTTCAAAGCTGGTGCTGAGGCTCACGGCTCCTGGGGTCCTGAGTTGTGTGCATCCATACCCTCCACGGAGATCCACAGTGTTCCTTTAATTTTCATGGAGTTTCCTCTGCTATTTTCTCCCTAACTCTTCCTTGATATTGCGCTCTCTCCACATTTTTAAAAAATATTTATTTTATTTATTTGAAATGCAGAGTTACAGAGAGAGGTAGAGTCAGAGAGAGAGGTCTTCCATCCACTAGTTCACTCCCAAGATGGGCACAATAGCCAGAGCTGCGCCAATCCGAAGCCAGGAGCCAGGAGCTTCTTCGTGTCTCCCAAATGGGAGCAGGGTCCCAAAGACTTGGGCCATCTTCTACTGCTTTCCCAGGCCATAGCAGAGAGCTGGATCAGAAGAAGAGCAGCTGGGACAATAACTGGGACCCATATGGGATCCCAGTGCTTCAGGCCAGGGCTTTAACCCACTGTGCCATAGTGCTGGCCCCTCCACTTTTTTTTTAATTACACTTACCTTGATAAGATCAGTAAGTTCTCTCCCTATAATGCTATCTTGGTTCCTCTCCTCACATTTCTTTTTAAAGCTGAGTAGTACTCCACAGTGTGTATATACCACAATGTATCCAGTCAACAGTTGAGGAACATTTGGGTTGATTCCATATCTTAGCTATTGTGAATTGTGCTGCAATGAACATGGGGCTACAGATAATTCTTTCATATGCTGATTTCTTTTGGTTTTGGTAAATATCCAGGAGTGGGATGGCTGGGGCATATGGTAGGTCTATATATTCAGATTTCTGAGGTATCTTCTTACTGTCTTCCAAAGGGGCTTCACCAGTTTACATTCCCACCAACAGTGGAGAAGGATACCTTTTTCCCAACATCCACACCAGCACTGTACGAGAACCATTCTAAATGGAGTGACGTGAAACCTCATTGTGGTTTTGATTTGCAATTTTCTGATGGCTAGTGATTCTGAGTATTTTCCCAAGTATCTGTTGGCCATTTAAATTTCTTGTTTTGAAAAATGCCTGTTCAAGTCCTTTGCCCGTCTCTTAATTGGGTCGTTTGTTTTGTTGTTGTTGAATTTCTTGAGCTCTTTATAGATTCTGGATATTAACTCTTTATCAGTTGTGTGATTCACAAATATTTTCTCTCATTCTTTCAGTTGCCTCCTCACTTTCTGAGTGTTTCTTTTGCACTGTGGAAGCTTCTAAGCTTGATGTAATCTCATTTGACAGTTTCGATTTTGATTGCATGTGTTTCTGGGGTCTTTTCCAAGAAGTCTTTGCCTATGCCACTCTCTTGCAGGGTTTTCCAAATGTTATCTAGTAATTTGATGGTATCAGGCTATGGATTTAGGTCTTTGGTTCATATTGAGTGGATTTTTGTGTACAGTGTAAAGTAGGGGTCTAAGTTTCATACCTTAGCAGGTGAAGATTCAATTTTCCCAGCACAATTTGTTGAAAAGATTGCTTTTGCTCCTAGGATTTGTCAAATATAATTTGGTTATAGATGTGTGGTTTGATTTTTGGAGTTTCTGTTCTGTTCCATTGGTCTGCCCATTTGTTTTAGTGCCAGTACCAGGCTGTTTTGAACAACTGCCCTGTAATGTCTTGAAATCAGGTATTGTGATGCTTCCAAAATTTTTTTGTTATGTAAGGTCACTTTAACTATTTGGTATCTCTTTTGTTTCTATATAAGTTTTAGAATTATTTTTCTAGATCTGCAAAGAATTTCATTGATATTTTGATTGAGATTGCATTGAATCTGTAAATTGCTTTTGGTAGTAACATGTTGATGATATTGATTCTTCCAATTTATTAACATGGATGTTTTTTTTATTTTTAATATATCCTTCTATTTCTTTAATGTTTTGTAATTTTTATAATAGAAATATTTGATGTCATTGGTTAAATTTATTCCAAGATATTTAATTCTTTTTGTACCTGCTGTGAATAGGATTGATCTTAGTTCTTGTTCATCCATGGCATTGTCTGAGTATACAAATGTCATTGATTTTTGTCTGTTAATTTTATATCCTGTCACTTTACTGAACTGTTTCGTGAGTTCCAGTAGCTTCTCAGTGGAGTCTTTTGGAGCACCTATATATAGAATCATGTCATATGCAAATAGGGGTAGTTTGACATCCTCCTTTCCAATTTGTATCACTTTGATTTCTTTTTCTTTGCTAATGGCTCTGGCTAAAACTTCCTGGACTACATTAAATAGCAATGGTGAAACTGGACATCCTTGTCAGGTTCAAGATCTTATGGGTAATACTTCTAAGATTTCCCCATTCAATAGGATGCTGGTCATGTGTTTGTCATAAATTGCCTTGATTGTGTTTAGGAATATGACTTCTATAACTAACTTGCTTAAGATTTTCATCACAAAAGGCTGTTGTGTTTTATCAAATGCTTTCTCTGCATCTATTGAGATAACTGTATGGTTTTTGTTCTTCAGTTTGTTAATGTGATTTATCAGATTTATTGATTTGTGAATGTTGAAGCATCCCTGCATACCAAGGATAAATCCCACTTGGTCCAGGTGAATGATCTTTCTGATGTGTTGTTGGATTTGATTAGCTTGTGTATTGCTGAAGATTCTTGCATCACTGTTCATCATGGATATTGATCAATAGCCCCTTTCTCCAAAGCACAATGTTGTTAGCCTGGATACTCGGCCCACCGTGGAACATTGAACAGACCTCCCTGTCATACTCAGTACACACAACTGGTATTCACTGAAAGTGCAGACATTCCACTATGGCACAGAGGAATGACTCAAAGATAAGAGCCATCACTGAAAAAAAAAGACTATCTGCACAAATTCCTAAAAATAAACACAGAAATTAAAGAAACAAGAAAAACAAAAACATCACAACTCCCCAAAGGTGCAGAAAAGCATTTCAATATTTTAATGTGTTGATGAAGAGCTTGATGAAATGCCAGAAATGGAATTAAAATATTAATCATAGGATTAATTAAAAGCAATCAGAAGCAAATCTATTAAAATATCCATACACGACACCAAAGAAACTAAAGAAATCCATACATGACACCAATAAACATTTTCCCAATGAAACATATTTTAAAGAGAAATCAAAATGATTTTGAAATGAAAAGTGGAATAGATCAAATAAAAATGTGGTGGAAAGCTTTAATATAGACTCAGTGAGGCAGAAGAATCAATATCTGAGATATAAAACAGATATTTGAAAATTTTACAGTAAGACCCTGCAAAAAAGAAGAATTTAGAAAAATTTAAAACAGTGTTGAAGATTTATGGGGTGGTAATCTTTTTTTTTGGGGGGGATACCAAAATATGGTCATAGGAGTTCCTGAAAGCGCAGATAGAAAGAGCAGATTAAAGGCTTATTCAGTGAGATAATACAGAAAATTTCCCCAATTTGTAGAAAAAAAGGGACGTCCAATTAGAGGAAGTGCTTAGAACTCCTAACAGACATTTCCAGAAAAGATCTTCACCAGGACACATTGTTTTCAGACTTTCTGCATAAAACAAAATAAAGATAAAAATGTGCATAAGAGAAATGTCAGATTACTAATGTCAGATCTCTAATTAGACTCATAGCTGATTCTCATCAGAAACCCTACAGGCTAGAAGGGAATGGCAAGATAAAGTCCAAGTCAGAAGGAAAAAAAAACTTTCAACTCAGAATGGTGCACCTTGTAATGCTCTCATTTATGAATGAAGGTGATATAGAAACCTTCCATAACAAACAGAAATTGAAAGAATTTGTCATCACTCATCCAGCCTTACAAAAGATTCTTAAGGATGGGCTACACACAGAAACACAGAAACATGGTCATAACTATGAAACAATGTGAAGACAGAAAATCTCACAGTAAAAGTAAAAAGGAAATCTAAAGTAAATAATTGGAATATTTATGGAAAAAATAGCAGGGCCAAGTCACTACTTATCAACAGTCACCTTGAACATAAATGGCCTCAAATCTCCAGTTCAAAGATACAGACTGTCTGAATGGATTAAAAAACAAAAGTTGTCTATTTGCTGCCTGCAAGATACACATTTCACCAACAAAGATACATGCAGACTGAAAGTGAAAGGGTGAAAAAAAGATATTTCATGTTAACAGAAACTGAAGAAGAGCTGGTATAGCCATCCTAATATCAGACAAAATAGACTTTAACACAAAAACTGTTAAAAGAAATAAAGGAGGGCACTAGGTAATGATTAAAGGATCAATTCAATAGGAACATGTGATTATTACAAATGCATATTCACCTAATTACAGGGCACCTGGCTATATGTATAGACTCCAATACAATGGTAATTGGGGACTTCAACACCTCACTTGCAGCAATGGATAGATCAACCATACAGAAAATCAGCAAGCAAACAACAGAGTTAATTGATACTATATATCAAATGGTCCTAACATAGTTACAGAACTTTCCATCCTACAGTTGCAGAATACACACTTCTCTAATCAGTGCATGAAACTTTCTCTAGGATAGACACATGCTAGGGCATAAAGCAAGTCTAAGCAAATTAAAAAAAAAAATGGAAATCATACCAAGCATCTTCCCTGACCACAATGGAATGAAGCTGTAAATCAACAACTCAAGAATCTCTAGATCATATGCAAATACATGGAGACTGAACATGCTGTTGAATGAACTGCTGGTCATAGAGCAAATGAAAAGAGAAATAAAAAAAGTCTAGAAACAAATGAAGATGACAATACCACCTATCAAAACATATGGGATACAGCAAAAGCAGTGTTGAGAGAGAAGTTTATATCAATTGTTGCCTACATCAAGAAATTGGAAAGGCACCTAATAAATGAGCTATCACTGCATCTCAAGGACCTAAAGTAACAACAACAGACCAATACCTAAATCTGTAAGAGAAAAGAAATAAATTTGAAGAAATAAACAAAATTGAAATGAATGGGAGAGGGTGCGGGGGATGGGAGGGTTGTGGTGGGAGGGAAATTATGGGGGGTGGGGAGCCATTGTAATCAATAAACTGTACTTTGGAAAATTATATTTACTAAATAAAAATTAAAAAAAAAAGATCTTGGTAAAGTTACAAGATATAGAATCAACAGAGAAAAATCAATAATAGCCTTTGTGTATACAGACAACATTATGGCTGAAAAAGAACTTTTAAGATCAGTCTCGGCCAGCGCTGGGGCTCACTAGGCTAATCCTCCACCTTGCGGCGCCGGCACACCGGGTTCTAGTCCTGGTCGGGGTGCTGGATTCTTTCCCGGTTGCCCCTCTTCCAGGCCAGCATCTCTGCTGTGGCCAGGGAGTGCAGTGGAGGATGGCCCAAGTCCTTGGGCCCTGCACCCCATGGGAGACCAGGAGAAGCACCTGGCTCCTGGCTTCAGATCAGCGTGGTGCGCCGGCCGCAGCGCGCCAGCTGTGGCAGCCATTGGAGGGTGAACCAATGGCAAAGGAAGACCTTTCTCTCTGTCTCTCTCTCTCACTGTCCACTCTGCCTGTCAAAAAAAAATCAGTCTCATCCACAATAATTACAAAAACAATCAAATACTTGGAATAAATTTAACCAAGGTTGTCAAAGATCTCTACAAGAAAAATTACAAAACACTAAAGAAATAGAAGAAGAAGACATTAAAAAATGGAGAAATTTTCAGTGTTCATGGTTTAGAAGAATCAACATCATAAAAATGTCCCTATTACCAAAAGCACTTAGAAGATTCAGTGCATCCCAATCAAAATACTGAAGATATTCTTCTCAGATCTAGAAAAATTGATGCTAAAATTCATATGGAAACATGAAAGCCCGAATAGCTAACTTAATCTTACACAACAAAAATAAAGCTGGAGGCATCAGAACACCTGGCTTCAAGACATACTAAAGGGCAGTAATAATCAAAACAGTTTGGTATTGGCACACACACAAAATACTTGTAGACCAATGGAACAGAACAGAAACTCCAGAAATCAATCCATGCATCTACAATCAATTTATCTTTCATAAAGGATCTAAAATGAATCCCTGCAGCAACGACAGTCTCTTTAACAAATGGTGCTGGGGAAACTGCATTTCAACGTGCAGAAGTCTGAAACTAGACTCCTATTTTATACTTCACACAAAAATCCACTAAAAACTGATCAAAGACCTAAATCTACAACCCAATAAAATCAAATCATTAGAGGACATTGGGGAAATTCTGCAAGACATTGGCATAGGCAAACACTTCTTGGAAAAGACCCCAGAAGCACAGGCAATCAAAGCCAAAACTGACAAATGGGATAAAATCCTACTTAGAAGTTTCTGCACTGCAAAAGAAACACTCAGAAAAGTGAAGATGCAACCAACAGAATGGAAAAAAATATTTGCAAACTGCAACTGATAAAGGGTTAACATCCAGAATCTATAAAGAGCTCAAGAAATTCAACAACAATAAAACAAACAACCTAGTTAAGAAATGGGCAAAGGACTTACAGTCATTTCTCAAAAGAGGAAATTCAAATGGCCAACAGACACTTGAGAAAATGCTAAGGATCACTAGCCATCAGGGAAATGCAAATTAAAACCACAATGGGGTTTCACCTCATTCCAGTTAGAATGGCTTTCATAAAGAAATCAACAAATGACAAATGCTGGCGTGGATGTTGGGAAAAAGGTACACTGGTCCACTGTTGCTGGGAATGTAAACTGGTGCAGTCACTGTGGAAGACAGTATGGAGATACCTCAGAAATCTGAATATAGACCTGCCATATGATCCATCCATCCATCCCACTCGTGGGAATTTATCCAAAGCGTAAGTAATCAGCAAATCAAAAAAACATCTGTAGCTCCATGTTCATTGCAGCACAATTCACAATAGCTAAGATATGGAATCAATCCAGATGTACATCAACTGATGATTGGATAAAGAAATTATGGTATACACACACACACTGTGGAGTATTACTCAGCTGTAAAAAAAAAAAATCATGTCTTTTGCAACAAGATGAATGCAACTGCAAACCATTATACTTAGTGAAATAAGCCAGTCCCCAAAAGACAGATATCATATGTTTTCCCTGATCTTATGGAGTATCTTATGGAGTACCTGAAGTGTAATGGTTTGGGGTGAAATAGGCATTTTGAGAATCGCGATTGTTTATAGCCCTTGTCTCTTCCATTGGGGATCAGTGGTTTTTTTGTTTGTTTTCTTTCTCTTTATACTATTTGTTGAACTTTTTATTTTGAGTAGGGTTAACTATACAATAATTAAATATACTGAAAATAGATCATTGTAAAAACTAAGAGTGGGAATACTATTGGAAGGGCAAGGTTGTGTTAGCTCATTGGTGGGAGGGAGGTTAGAGAGAGAAGTGCACTAAGTTCCCACATCTGTATATATGAAATATATGTAACTTGTATAACTTAGGTAAGATAAATACTTCTTAGTTAAAAATATCAGAAGAACTTTAAATGTAAATACTTAAATCTAAAATAGGATTAAGTGAAAGGGATTAAAGGAGAGCTTTACAATCAGTTCTTGCTTTCTATGTCTATAGTTAAAATTTTAGCATGTCCATGCATTAATTTTGTAATAGAAATTTGTGTTAGAAGTAAAATGTGTTGGAAAAAAAGGACATTACAGCATTCATTCAGTGTTGTGAAATAGAAGCCCATAGGCTAACTTAGTGAGAAATATCATGAACTAAATCTCAAGGCCCGTATTTGAGGGATCTGTTGCTGGAACGAGGGAGAACAGGGTTTTTCCAAATATTAGCAATTTCCCTGCCAAGACGGCTCCCACACAACTGAGATGACCCATGCACAGATCACGTTAAGTCGGTGATCTGTTTGAGTCTCTGACTAGATTGTGAGCACAAGCCACAAATCATGTCCCTCATTACTACTTAGATCCCACACAGCTACTGTATTGCATGGACTGTGTCTGTCTACCAAGGGAGGGGAGGGGGAACACACACACACACACACACACACACAGAGAGAGAGAGAGAGAGAGAGAGAGAGTTTGAGATCCCTCTCTATTATTCTGTTCCCTCCATTTTCTGCCGTTTCATGTTGTATGCTGCACACATAGGCCTCCTCCGCCCATAGGCATTTTTCCTCCCCACCCTTGACTTCGAACCTCAGGTGCTGCCTTAACTTCTCTCTGGACCAGGTGTAACATCCTGACTTACAGTTGAAGGCTGCTCACTGAGTTAGTTCATCATCTGGTTCTGGGTCTAAGCATGAGTGTGTGCAACAAAAAAGGCAATAACATAAATGTATATCATAGATATAGATATAAATCCATAGAACTCCCAGACATTTTTCCAAAGAATCATATGTACCTATCCTTCTATTTTTTGAAGATTTATTTATGTATTTGAAAGACAGAGTTACAGAGAGACATACACACACACACACACACACACACACAGACAGACATCTTCCTTCTGCTGGTTCACTCCACAAATGGCAGCTACATCCTGAGCTGAGTGGGTCCAAAGCTAGGAGCCAAGAGCTTCTTCCGGGCCTCCCACATGGGTGCAGGGGTCCAAATGCTTGGGTCATCTTCCACTGCTTTTCCAGACACATTAGCAGGGAGCTGGATCGAAGTGGAACAGCTGGGACTCGAACCGGCGCCCACATGGGATGTCGGCACTGCAGGCCAGGGCTTTAACCCACTGGGCCACAGCACCGGCCACGTATGTACCTATTCTTAATAAAATCATCACATTTCCCCAGGGAGCACACCCTGAGGTTACTTGCAAAGTTTGCATAAGCTATTTTCACCTATCGTGGTGTGGAGGCATGGGTGTGAGCAATCTGTTTTTGAGAAATGTGAAAAGGAAACCTTGGGTATATTTATGGAAAGACAACAGCATCCATCCAGGCAACACCAGAGGTTAATCCTTCTGAATGAACATTTCCCCCATGAGATTCAATGGTGGCTTGTCCACGTGGAAGATCTGTGTCATGTGCTGTGCCTCTGCCAATGCAAAACCATTCTCCCAGGAATAAATGTCTTCTGACAGAGGCACCAGATGTTGAAGCACATAAAACCATATCCCAGCCTTCATGAGAGACCGTAATTCACCTCTACCTATAGATTCAGATGTTGTTTTTATTTACCCATTTCTATTTCATGCTGAAAGTAGAATACTTTTTATTTCAAAAACACACTTAAGAGGGTAACTACTTGAACAATGCATTGCAGAATCACGAATTGTATTTTTTCTTTGAAAACACTTTAATATGAATCAAAGAGTCATTATGTTGTCTGTGCTTCGTCATCCTACCAAATGTGCCCTTGTTTATGTCAAGGCCAAGTCGACAGAGAAATTACTTTCCTGCACACAGTAAAACATAGTCTACTGATAAGGTTTGGTTTCACTACTAGGTTCCCCATCACGAAGACATTCAGTCAGGACTATGGTGGTAGAGAATCAGAACTTGAGTGACTGCCCCTTCTATACATTTATTAGGCCCATTGACCCTCTATAAAAAGTTTGGTTAGAACACAGAGCCTCGTTCACTCCTTCCTGTGGCATTTATAACCGTTCTGCACCTTCCACAGCAGGCATGAGAAATTGGGGTACAGAGCAGCCTGGCACACCCCTCACTGAGCAGCACTTCCTGCAATTTTAGAGAACTCTGGGACGCAGTCACAACCTCCCTGTGCCCACAGGCTCCAGGATATTTCCTCACCTTCTTCCCTATGCTCTGCCCTGTTCTCCACTGATTTCTTGTAGTAGGCAATATATTGTATATTAGGGATCCCAGGAAATCTCTCCTCACCTACCTTTGTTTATTTACAGGGGCTCAGTGCCTTTTATCTACACTTTATCCAGGAATATCCAGTAACGCTCTATTCCCACTTCAAGGTTCATAAGAAAACTTGGACATTCTGCAACTTCCTCATGTCAGTCTTAATTTACTGAAGCCTTCAGCATACAAAACAGGTGAGCACGGGAGAGAGAGTTTGATGCAGTAGGTGATGCAGTAGGTTAATACTCTGCCTGCGGCGCCAGCATCCCGTATGGGTACCAGTTCTAGTCTCGGCTCCTCTTCCAGTCCAGCTCTCTGCTATGGCCTGGGAAAGCAGTAGAAGACGGTTCAAGTCCTTGGGCTCCTGCACCCACGTGGGAGTCCGGAAGAAGCTCCTGGCTCCTGGCTTTGGATCGGCACAACTCCTGCTGTTGTGGCCATTTGGGGAGTGAACCAATGGACGGAAGACCTTTCTCTCTCTCTCTCCCTCTTGCTGTAACTCTACCTCTCAAATAAATAAATACAATCTTAAAAAAAAAAAAAAACAGGTGAATAACAGAAGAGGCCTTCAGTTAGTCGTTTCTCAGTGAACACGACCCCGCCAATCTACTTATCTTGACTTTACAAAATGAGGCACGAAAGTCACTCTACCTTACATCAGCGCAATTAATGTGAATCCATCACTCAGTGGATATGGGCCGTCCAGCTGACCTCTCTCACTCTCACCGTCCGTCTTCTCTCTGCTTGAAAGCTTCTCCATTCACTGTTTTTCCTTGTTTTCTGTTTTAAGAGCTTCCTTCCCTCCTCCTCCTCCTCTTCCTCTTCCTCCTTCTGTATTTCACGTTTTTCTGTTTAAGTATCTTAACTATGAGAGTGTGATGTCCCCATTGGAAGGACCACATGATATTGCTCTTTTCATTTTGCAACATCTCAGGTTTCTAGTTCCTGAAACAGGTCCATTGTGTTAACTCTTTTCTCTTAATGACACTGATAGCGAAATAATCTCCTAAGTATAGGAGCCAGTACTGCACATATGTTTGTGGGAGCCTTGCTTAGGGCCTTTCTGTTGTTCCTGACACTGTAGAGTGTATATTCTGCAATGTTGTTGCTGGGTCCTCGCATGTCACCATCCAGCCCAAGTGGACAAGGATAGACTGATGTCTGACTGAATCTTGGAAAAAAACCACTGTGCAGTTCCTCTTGGAGAAAGGGAAGATACACGGTTTTGAGAGCTGGTGAGGCGCCAACATCAGGCATTTTGTCACTCACCTTCCTGTCTTGCTTGCGGCTAACACAGGCTGTGCGATGCCTCATCCATTCTCCCTGTATCCAGTTGAACACAGGTCACCTCACCTTGCTGCACCTAGGAATGCACTATAAAACACCATTTGTCACTGCGATTCAGAGTCAATTATTAGAAATCTTGGGAAACTCTCTTCACATACATAATGTTCAAACACATGATGTCAGGGCCCTTTTCCCACACATTACTCACTGTAGGAACAATGGAGCAGGAAACAGCCATAACGATGATCTTGTTTGGATGTGTCTGTACCTATTACACTATTTGGGTCCACTTATGCACACAGTCTCCTTCCCAGACGAATATATCCAAGTGTGACAAGCCAGCTTCACATCTGCCACAGTGATCCCTGCACTCTGTTAGCTACTGCAGCGATGTACCCTGTACCCTGTACCATGTTAGCTGCTGCAGCGATGCTTAGAGACTGTTGACATTTGGCAGTCTCTGGTGTTGTGTGGTGTTCCCTGACTACTATATGGACTTATTTTTCCTAGCATCACAAATGGCAAGGGGCAACTTTTATCACTCATGTGGCTGAGGGCAGCAGTTACCAGACTTGTCATTTATAAACCAAACTTCAATCTATGCCATGTCTGGCACCAACTGAAGTATGTTGCGATTTAATTGTTGCATCAATTTAAATTTGTTCATGAATTCAACTTCATTAACATATCTCTACTTAAAATTAAAGAGTTCTATTTCTTTACAGAGATGTAATGATAAAGAAAATAAAACTCTAAAAAAAAAAAATTTATGTGAAAAAGGGAATATAGCTGATGAACTAAACCATTTATACTCTGATGCCATTTTAACGTGCTAAGTCACCTACTCATCACAGCAAACACTGAATGCAAATATTTGCATTTGTTTTAGAAACAGGGAACCACCCCCTCGCCAATGAATATAAGTAATTTCTTCAGCATTGCATAGCCACTGCGGGTCAGAACCAGGATAGAAACCCATGGTTATTTCTTGTCATAGCCTATGAGGAGACAGGATAGGTAGGGCATAAGAAATTTTGCCTCAGTGGGTTCCTCTTCTTTCTTTGCCTTTCCTTCTACCTAAGACCTAATGTGTTTCAGCTAGCTCCACGGCTGAGGACCCGCTTGCTTATGCTGTGGAAAATTGCAATACTCTACAGTTAGTCTCATATTTTATTTGGAACATATATACTTTTAAACCAGTTTGGGTTGGGAACAGGGAAATATTGGTTTTATAAAGATTTATTTATTTATTTGTGAGTCAGAGTTACACAGAATGAGAAGGAGAGGGAGGGAGGGAGAGAAAGAGAGGTCTTCCATCCGCTGGTTCACTCCCCAATTGCCTGCAATGACAAGAGCTGCGCCAATCCAAAGCCAGGAGCCAGGAGCTTCCTTGGGGTCTCCCACATGGGTGCAGGGGCCCAAGGACCTGAGCCATCTTTTACTGCTTTCCCAGGCCAGAGCAGAGAGCTGGATCAGAAGTGGTGCAGCCGGGACTTGAACTGGCACTCATATGGGATGCTGGCACTGAAGGTGGCGGCTTTACCCACTATGCCACAGCACCGGCCCCTAATATTATTAACCCTACAGAAAAATATTTACCTTTTGTTATTTCATGTCATTTCCTATACAGGGTAGCTTTTGTTTAGGGGCCTTTGTTTTTCTTGTTTTCCTTTACTGTTAAACTGTATTTTGTTTCTTGAAAGGGGGGTAATTTGGAGGTGTAGTGTAGGTCAAGATGCAAACGGAGGCTCTGGTACAGGCATATAGAAATCTATCAATGTAATTCACCAATGAACAGATCTGCAGAGGAAAACTATCATATGATCACCTCAGTAGATGCCCTGTGTTTGCTGCAATTGAACATATTCCCAAGGAAAAAAACTTCCAAGCTAATGGGAAATAGAACTCTGATAAATTCACTTTTAAAAAGTAAAGTAAACTCAGTCAGAGGTACAAAAGTTACCCTCTCTGATTAGGAATAAGACAACGATTTCCACTATCACCATATGTATTCAAAATCTTATACAGTTGTACAACGAGCAAAGTATAATGCATAAAATGGCTGAAACAGAACTGTTATTTGTCAAAGATGTTATGACTGTACATATTGATCAAGAAGGGTGTTTTGAAATAAAAATCATATTATGCATGGTTTATGGATAAAAATCAATACCCAAAAATTTTGTCTAAAGATAGAATTCATAATTTCCAAAAAGATAGAGCTTTCAATGCCATTCAATATCTAGGAATCAATCTCATAAGACACATGTAAGGATTGTGTGCAGAAAATGGTAAATCATTATCGTGAGAAATTTGACGGTAAAACTTCTGACATAAGAACATCATATGCATGGATTCAGCGAGCTCTCCGTGAAAGCTGAGTTTGCCCTTCATCTATAACATAAACATCATAGTCGAGATCATTATTTATCAGGCTTTCACCTGGAGAACACTAAACACTCTACATGTGATGCCGACGCTTGGGATTTCTAAATTGGACTATAGCAGAATGCTGATAACCTCCATACCAGATCTGAGGGTAGACTTTCAGATGTATCAACAGTATTTCTAAAACAGCACTCCTTCTGTTGGTATGAGGAAACACAAGAGACTTAAAATTTAGAGCATATTGAATCAAATGGACCCATGTAAAGAAAATTTTCAGTATGAAGCCAGAACCTTATTTCCTTTCAGTCAAAATCCAACAAAATGAAAGAACTAAAATGAAAGAAATTTTAGAATGATATCATTTAAGTGTTCTATTTGAAATAATTTTCTAATTTTCTTATTTAGGACTGCTCAGTGAGGTAAATAAGAAGGTCATTATCACATTTGTTTTATATGTACTGCATAAAAGTGAAAATGCTTTTCTTTGCCCAGGTTCATCAGCACCCTAAGGCTTTAGGTGGGATAATGGTTGTTCTTCATTTTCACCCGCAGTCCGAGTGAGGCTATGAGTAATATCTCTTCACATGGCTAAACACATCCCTGTTTGGATGATAAATTGTGAAGTCACAATTGTTTTAAACCATTATTTTCTTAGGTGGCATGAAAACACACACTATTGTTTACTTGAAATGTGTTTGTGTTTGTTAAAAACAGACCTTTATGAGAAACTGTGGCCTGCTGGTTATCAGACATAAACTCAAATGTCAGAATATGCTTTCCTTTTTTTCTTTCATAGTTTAGGATGATTTGTAAAAATCTGTTTATTTTAAGGTAAGAGAAATATTTAGTATTGTGCGGCAACAAGCTTATACTGAAGAAATTCAACCGAAGAATATTAAGTGCCATAAAACAAGGAGATAGGGATGACTTTCTTGCTAGAAAACATTAAGCAACCATGCCTGTGCATTATTGTTAGCATGACAATAGCTTGTTTCAGATTTCTCCTCAGAGTGTGTACCAAACAAAACAATGCTCCGTAGTTTCTTTGTGTTGCTTCTGAAAATGTAATCCATCCACTGCCTCTCATTTGTCTCTACACTGAGATCCTCGATGGACTTGAGACGATTCTGATCTAGAGGAGAGTCTTCAGCACTAGATAGACTGGGCTCAGGCTCCCTACCCAGGAACGATAGCGTCGCAGGGCATGCTTGGTACTCCTTCGCCTGCACTATGATGTCAGTTGCAGTGGAGATAGAATTGTGACCTAGTTTATCCTCAAGAACTTTCCTTTTGTGATTTTCCCAAGCTCCACACATTTCATAATTGGAGGTTCACTCAGTTATTAACAAAGGCGCATGTAGCTGTCCACAAACCTTCCAATTTAAGTTTCAACTTTTTTTTTGGCTTTTAAATGAAACAACTTTCTTTAAAGCAAAATCTACTGTAAGATGGCTTACTTCACAGTTCCCAAAAGTACAGCGGGTCCACAGAGCAACAGATGTGTCCATTCTTGCACTTGCAGAGTGTGCACTCTGTGCTGTGATTGATCCACAATGACCACAATTCTTCTCATCCAGACAGGTCTTGGTGATGTCATGGAGGATGGTGTCAGCCTGGCAGGAGTTGGTGACAAAGGGCAGCGGGGAGCTCTTGTTCTCTGGGAGTGTACTGAATTTACTCCACATCTGGGCAGGATAGGGGTCAGCAGTCCACCTCCTGTGGCAAGCAGAGGCACTGCTGGCAACTCTGGACCCAGGTGTCACACCGCTGTTGTACAAGTTCTCCCTGTTTTGGTGGAGGCACTGACTGTGGGATCAACCGTGGGATTCTCAGTCACGGGCTATCTGTCAGCGTGTGACAAACCTGCTCTGACATGAGCACATGGAGCAGTGCTCACTTTCCAACACCCAGATCTGACCATCGTGCTTCACCCTCCTACTGTGGATGCTGTCCCCTGTGCAGTTCTTGCTGAGAGGGCCCCAGCAGTTGTAGCCACCATCCAAGTTGAAGCAAGTGGTGTCGCTGGCATGGCTGTGCCTCCCAGTCCCACATGGTTGACATCTTCACATGACTCTCCACTTGGAGAGAGCATCCTGTTGTCACCGTAGCCATCCTGGCACTCGCAGCGGAACCATGCAGGCAGGTTAATGCAGTTGGCATGGCTATCACACAGAACAAAACCAACAGAGCATTCATCATTGTCCATAACACAGAGGGTCCAGAGGAGGAGCCTAGGAGGCAGGCACACACCTTAGTGGTGATGCAGGCTCCTCTATTACTGCAGCCATCTTTGCAAAATGCTTTGCATGTGGTTCCATTGCCCATGTAGCCAGACTTGCAAACACAGTTGTGTCCTCCCATGAGGTAGAATCACAAGGCGTTTTCATCCCAGTTGTGCTGATTCGTGATGCACCCATCATGCTCTGTACATGAATAATCAATCTGCATGTACCCTTCCTTGCAGATGTGCACGAACTAGCCTGGGGTGTTGACACTTATCATATTCTAGGGAGAGCAATGGCACCCTTCAGCACACTCATCAGTGTTTTCACAGTAGGCACCGTCCTCTCACAGAGCCCTGAAAACATCTTGACAGCTGCATAGGGCCCTATCATTCAGATTCCTGCAGATGGAACTCCCCACGCAGTTGTGGTTTTAGGAACAAAAGTCATAACCATTACAGACTGCAGCAGCTGCTAGAAAAAGTGATCAGCTGAAACTCTGGACAGTCCAAAGCTGGGCAGCCTGGACTTTTGAAAAGCTTCATGGTCTGATCTTTGTACTCATATGGGACACACACTCCAGAGGAGGAGTAGTACTACTTCACTCTCCTTCAAAGTAGGTTTGTCCCTGAAATTGGCATACTGACTTGTACTCCTTACAGCACCTGCCATCCATGCATGCCGGGGCTGACCTCAGCAGGCACTCAGACACTGGCAGACCAGGATCCCACACTGAGTGGTTCCATTTAGGTACGTACTATTTTTACAGCCATCTGTCCAGGAGCAGAGTTCTCAGTAGGTGTCTCCCTTTGCAGTGCAGGTCCTCTCACAGGAGCACTGATCGAGTCCATCCGCTGCTCAGCCCGGGACAGACTGGCTGATGTTTTCGCTAAAGTATCCTGGAGCTACGTGATTTTCTGCACAAGTCCATGGGAGTCATTGCAAGCTGGACAGGTGCGCTTAAGATCCGGGCAATGAGCAATATATTCTTGGGGCATGACAAGTAATTGCACATCGTGCTTGAAACACTTGAAATATCCATGTGAATTATTTCTTTGTCGCACCTAAAATGTTGTGCTTACAAGCAATTCTGTGGAGGCTTTTCTACCACTCTATTATATGTGTAAAATCCAATGGGAGGGGGCCGGTGCTGTGTCTTAGTGCATAAAGCTGCTGCCTGCAGTGCCAGTATCCCATATGTGCACTGGTTCAAGTCCCAGCTGCTCCACTTCTGATCCAGCTCTCTGCTATGGCCTGGGAAAGCAGTAGAAAATGGCCCAAGTCTTTGGGCTCCTGCACTCACATGGGAGACCAGGAAGAAGCTCCTGGCTCCTGGCTTTGGATAGGCTCAGTTCTAGTGATTGCAGCCACTAGGGGAGTGAACTAGCAAATGGAAGACTTCTCTCTCTCTCTCTCTCTCTCTCTCTCTCTCTCTCTCTGGCTCCACTGGCTCTGTCTCTCTGTGATGCAAGTGGTAAATGGAGAGAATGACTCCTGAATTTAGGTGGGCCTGTTTCAGGGTCCCCCAAGACAGTGGATTCATGCCAATTTCTCAGCTTCTGGGAAAAAAAATCTGCCCAGCTGTAGCAGTGGACACCCTTATGCTTCCGGGAGTGTGTTGAAGGAGAAAGGCTTTGGTCCCATTGTGCAGCCCTGTGAGTTTGCACACTCTGCCTGTGGACGCCCCCAGTTCCCTTGGAATATGTATTTTCAATGGCAATTCAAGGAAAACTTTGATACATTGATACAAATATATCTGCTGTATGTTTCAATGAGCATTACCTAGCTATAAAATTTGAAGTTTACCCTGCGGACAGATTTCAATTAAATTAAAATGCAATGTGCTGAAGAATTCACTAAAGGGTTTGTGAGCCTATGTTATCCATCTTAGTGGAGCAACAAGCAAAACAATGTATTTAAATAAATAAAACTATATTTAGGTGCAATGACTTTATGTGCAACTTTTCATAAAGAAATCCTATATTGAATGCTGTACACAAAATAACAGCAAAGTTGTTCTCTTATGGTGAGAATAAGGAAAATAAGATGGAAGGAAGTTAATAGGCAGCGTGGTCAGTCACATCCTGGAAACCTTGTCCCCATTGAATTGCTGTAGCAGACCACAGCCTGACATAAGCACATCTTGTTTCAAAGTACCACACCTGGAAGAAGTCACTTCGAATCGATGACAATCTTAGAGCATTTATTCTTCATCCTTTCTAACCATAGAATTTAAGCACCTCATGCAAGCCATACCAAAAACATATTAAACCAATTATCCATATGCCAATAACCTGCTTTTCAAGGTTTCACCAAAATTACTACACAAATTGTCAAGCAAAGCAAGAGGTGACCATTTTTACTGAACTATTTTCAGAGACGAGAGTCTCTGTTCCACTGAACAAAGTCTATCTGTGTGCCAGTACTGTAATATTTTACAGTACAGACACTTTAGCACTATGCATGTTAAGCAAAGTCCTTCACTTTTCCTAATGGCAACACAGAAGATAGGAAGAACACAAACTTCAGAATGAAATATGCCTGTATCTGCATCAGTCCATTGCTCCCAATCAGACACAATTCCTAAGCCTCAGTTTTCTCCCTTACAAAATGGGGTTAGCACCCCTATGCAACCCGACTTTATTAAAGTGTAAATTATGCTGCCTTGGCACTCTGTACATGTTGGTTACGCTTTTGATACAATGAGTTTGAAGACTGGAGAACCATGTTCTAAGGAACCTGAGTTTAACTCTTGAAATGCTGTACAGTTTTATAACTAAAATGAAACATAGGTACCTAGTTTCTTTGAGTCTGCTAATGTAACGTTCTGTGAAACACTGTGTTTTCCAAGTATAGCACATTAGTCACCAGGTGAAAGAAGGCAGATTCACTGTCTCCTGGGCGGTACTTGGTTGAAAATTACACTTTTCCATCCAATTTTCAAGCTATGTTTAAGAACCTTTCCTAACATTTTTATTTCCCTCTGTTACTTGCAGGAGACAATGGGTAACACACACTAGCCTACCACAAATAGCCATTGCTTTTTCCATCCCCTCACCTTGAACTGCACATGCCCCTTGTCTTCTATGTCTCGGTCAGGTGTATTATCCTGAGTTTCAGGTGATGGTTTGTCTTTTTCATGTTTTACATCACTGGGCTGCTGGTCCTAGGAGTGAGTGTGAGTACAGATAAAAACATTTCATATTAACACGTTTCAGTATACCTATGTGTGTAGTACATGTAACACACAGATCTGAAACACACATATTTATAACACATCTGAGATAACACGTATTTACAACACAGAGATATGCATAATCTTAAATAAATTGAAAACAAAGATATGAGAAGGGAACCACAAGGCATATTGCTGGAAACAGATGAATGTACACATTCAGTCATCACCCAAGTATAATCCTCTGGGATCAATGTTTGCTTCATGAGGTTCAGCTCTCACTCACTGTCTTAATGAAGATGTTTTAAGGCTACCTAAAAAAGTGCAGTGTTACAGATAAAACAAATTCTTGTGAAAGTTCCCCGTTGAATTACATTGATAAGTTCCTACATTTATCCCATCCTTAAATTAGTAGAGTACAAGCCGGCGCCACGGTTCACTAGGCTAATCCTCCACCTTACGGCGCCGGCACCCTGGCTTCTAGTCCCGGTCGGGGCGCCGGATTCTGTCCCGGTTGCCCCGCTTCCAGGCCAGCTCTCTACTGTGGCCAGGGAGTGCAGTGGAGGATGGCCCAAGTACTTGGGCCCTGCACCCCATGGGAGACCAGGGTAAGTACCTGGCTCCTGCCATCGGATCAGTGTGGTGCGCCGGCCGCAGCGCGCCGGCCGCGACGGTCATTGGAGGGTGAACCAACGGCAAAGGAAGACCTTTCTGTCTCTCTCTCTCACTGTCCACTCTGCCTGTCAAAAAATAAAAAAAATTAGTAGAGTACATATAATTTTCTCATGATATATTTTTGAGTAGTCTATATATATATCTTAATGTATTGTTTAATATTTTTATGCATATCCTCAGGAATGCAATTATCTTATACTTTTATTACATCTACTCTTTTTGTTGGACTTGGGATCAAAGTGATGCCACTTTCATAGGATGAATTGGGATATAAAACCTTTTTCTAGTCTCTGGAACTAAGGTTTCTGTAAGGCTGGGATTAATGTAATACTAGGCTTCCCCATGAAGAGATGTTTCTGAATTACTCCTTTCTGTTAGGGTTGAGTCATACTTCAGCACAGAGACAGAAGGAGCAGTTCCAGGATCCATCACTTTAAACGTTGTAAGGCCTACCTCCCAAGCAAAATACCTCTACTGATGCCATAACTCAGAAAACAACCCGTTTCTCTGTGTCTCCTGGTAATAAGTTGGATTTTTACTGGGTGTGTACTATCTGTGAGACACTTCTTCGTATCAGTTTCCCCATGTGAACACTTTCATTCAAGCATGATAAAAAAATAAATCTCAGTTTTAATCAGCTTTATGATGTCTAACTGTAGTAAGAAGCAGGTTTGTCGGTTCAAGTTTTATATCCAAAGCCCTTGCTATTTCTTGCTATTTGAAATAGTTGAATGCAAAATGATGGTGTACATTACCTGATGACTTTAGAGCCTGACCTTTTTTTTTTTTTTTTTTTTGACAGGCAGAGTGGACAGTGAGAGAGAGAAAGACAGAGAGGAAGGTCTTCCTTCCGTTGGTTCACCCCTCAATGACCACTGTGGCCGGCGCACTGCACCGATCCGAAGCCAGGAGCCAGGTGCTTCTCCTGGTCTCCCATGGGGTGCAGGGCCCAAGCACTTGGGCCATCCTCCACTGCACTCCCGGGACACAGCAGAGAGCTGGACTGGACGAGGAGCAACCGGGACAGAATCCGGCGCCCTGACCGGGACTAGAACCCGGGTGCCGGCGCCACAGGTGGAGGATTAACCTATTGAGCTGCGGTGCCGGCTGAGCCTGACATTTTTTATAAAAATTGAAATCTATCTCTTGGCTTACTTGAATTTAAAAATATTTTTCCTTCCCTTAAAGGAAGAATTTCCCAAAATGATGCATATGTACATCACAAAGTATCACAGGTGAAATCATTGATACAGATTTTGTTATTTTTAATTATATAGATTTATGGGTATGATGTGGTTCTCTGATTCATTATTGAATATGTGTTCATCAAATCAGGTTATCTAGGCTTTACATCTTTATAAACATTGCATTTTTGATTCACCCTGATAATTTATGGGTACAGTGTGATATTTCAAAAGAACACAATGTGCGGTGCTCAAATCAGGGTGGGTAACTGATTTTTCCCTCTGCTTGTCAATATTTTATGTGTAGAGCTTGTGGCCTCCTCTCTTTGTTTGTTCGTTACATGTTAGAGGTTACTGTGGACCTCAGTCACCCAACTGTGTTATAAAGATTTACATAATAACATGGTTATTTCATAATGGTATAGAAAATTGTAAAAGTGCCCCAAAGCCATTTGTGATGTTTTATGGTGAGACAGAGAAAAGAACTGATGCCACAAACCCTAAGGCAAAGTGCTTCAAAATATCCTCTGTAAAAGCTTGTCTCTTCTTAAAGGTTATTCAGAGGGAATAACCAGAAATCTCTTTTGTATTATTGCTATGCAATCCTGCGTTGACCTGATAGTTACCATATTCTTCTCAGGAGCTCCTCCAACTGTATTATTCCACCCAGCCTTGTAGCCTGCTACTGCACATGATGACAAACAAGTTGCAAGTTGCAATGCAGGATAGCACATGGCAGTGGAGCAGAAGGATACATAAATCAAAAAGCAGTTGCAGTACAAAGGAGAAACACAGGCAGGGAAGCCACAACACTATAACAACAAAAACAATGCAAGGACTTCCAAGAAATCAAGAATAAAACAAGGAGAAACACTATGACTGTGAGAGTGAAAGAGAACAAGTGGATTCCCCATGTCCACTCATCGCTGTGTCCACATTTTTGATCATGCTGGTGTAAGGCTGAGTGACATTGAGGCTTTATACTCAAATTCATGAGCAGATTGGCAGGGTTGTGTTCATTCACAAACTTTTATGGATGCTCTAGTTCTGTTCTGTATGCAGCACGATTGGGGAATTATCCAAAGCAGTCCCTAACTTAAGGCTGATCTGGGGAAATAGCAGTGTTAAGGTTTGTTGAGGACATAAATGTAGGACCACAATAGTACCCAACACTTCCAAAGTGTGGGATAAAAGGTAGAAACTTTCTCTACAAGAACAGGATTTGCAGAGATTGCATATGACTGACAGTAAGCAAATTGTTCTTTAAACCATGACTGTTCAGATTCCAGTGAGTATTGTGTGCCATTTTCACTCAAGCAATAATCTTATTCAACTCCCACTGGGTCTGAGGCTCCATGCTTTAGGCTAGGCTGCCTCTGAAGATCTAGGAATGATTTGTGTAGGATAAGAGTTCTATAAGAGTCTGCGTGGGTGCAAACTGTTGAAATCTTTACTTAGTATAGAGTTGATCTTCTGAATATAAAGATAATTAAAAATGAATCTTAATGAAGAATGGGTTGGGAGAGGGAGTAGGAGACGGGATGGTTTTTGGGTGGAAGGGGGGTTATGGGGGGAAGAACCGCTATAATCCAAAAGTTGTACCTTTGAAATGAATATTTATTAAATAAAAGTTCTCTATAAAAAATGTCCCATTAGGACTGCTGGATCATGTAGGATGCACACATTTGACCTTATAAAATTTGTCCTTTGCAATTTTGTATCCCTGCCAGCCACGTGTGAGCTTTTCAGTTCCCTTTCCTCCCAGATGGTAACAGTACTCAGTACTGTTGGGGATCTTTCAAAGTTTCATTTCATTTTAGCAATTCTAACAGCAGCATAGCGATATCACATTTTGCTCTTCTTGTGCATTTTTCTAATGATTTATGATGCTGAGCATCTAATTTGTTTAATCCCATGCACACCTTTAATAAAGTGTCTGTTCAGATGTTTCACCCATTTTAATGGGTTCTGTTTTTTCTTATTGAGATTTATATATTATTACTATATATAATATTATATATTCTTTATACATTGTATGTATAATATATTCTTTATATATTCCGGCAAGAAGTGTTTCATCACATGTGTCTTGCTATCATTTTCTCTTCACATGTGCCTTGTTTTTCTCTCTTCACAATATAATTGTAAGAGCCAAAATCTTGAAGTCTAAAGTTTCTTGTGATAGTTTTGTTTGTATTCTCTAATTTATGAAAACTTTGCTTAACTGAATGCCATAAATATCTTCTCCTATGTTTTCATCTAGAGCTTTTACAGCTTTACTTATTACATTTAGCTCTGTGATTCATATTGGGTTCATGTTGAGACGTGCTATGAGGCAAAAAGAGATTGCGTATAATTGCTCCTTGCAGCATGTTATTGCCAGTAGGCAAATTGCTCTTTTAATGATGACTCTTCACATTTCAGTTAGTAGTGTGTGTCATCATCTCCCAGACAAAAATCTTGCTCATCTCCTAGAGGCTATCAGGCTTCATGCTCTGGGATTGGCAGGCTCTGAGGGTCTTGGAATGATTCCTTCAGGAGAAGAGTTCTACGGGAGCTCAGAGTTAAATGAGCAGAACTACGAAGATTATTACAAAACAAGTTTGGTGAGACCCACGGCCCGGTTGAGCCAGGAGTCATTCAGAACATGTAGAAAGGCTTTCTAAACCATGTGGTCAGGATTGGCTTCTTTTTTTTTTAACTTTTATTTAATGAATATAAATTTCCAAAGTACGATTTATGCATTACAATGGCTTCCCCCACATACCGTCCCTCCCACCCACAACCCTCCCCTTTCCCACTCCCTCTCCCCTTCCATTCACATCAAGATTCATTTTCGATTATCTTAATATACAGAAGATCAGCTTAGTATACATTAAGTAAGGATTTCAACAGTTTGCTCCCACACAGAAACATAAAGTGAAAAATAATAGATGATTTTTTTAAATGATGATGAAATCAGATCAGACCTATTGTCATGTTTAATCCCAGTGAGAGTCAAGTTGGGAGTTGATAATTTCTTTTTTTTTTTTTTTTTTACAGAGGATCAGTTTAGTATGCATTAAGTAAAGATTTCAACAGTTTGCACACCCATAGAAACACAAAGTGAAATATATTGTTTGAGTACTCGTTATAGCATTAAATCTCAATGCACAGCACATTAAGGACAGAGATCCTACATGAGGAGTAAGTGCACAGTGACTCCTGTTGTTGACTTTACCAATTGACACTCCTGTCTATGGCATCAGTAATCTCCCTATGCTCCAGTCATGAGTTTCCAAGGCTATGGAAGCCCTCTGAGTTCTCCGACTCTTATCTTGTTTAGACAAGGTCATAGTCAAAGTGGAGGTTCTCTCCTCCCTTCAGAGAAAGGTACCTCCTTCTTTGATGACCTGTTCTTTCCACTGGGATCTCACTCGCAGAGATCTTTTGCCAGAGTGTCTTGGCTTTCCATGCCTGAAATACTCTCATGAGCTTTTCAGCCAGCTCTGAATGCCTTTAGGGCTGATTCTGAGGCCAGAGTGCTATTTAGGACATCTGCCATTCTATGAGTCTGCTGAGTATCTCACTTCCCATGTTGGATCACTCTCCCCTTTATTTACTCCATCAGTTAGATTTAGCAGGTACTAGACTTGTCTATGTGCTCCCTTTGACTCCCAGTCCCTTCACCATGACCAACTGTGAACTGAAACTGATCACCTGGAACAGTGAGATGGCATTGGTACATGCCACCTCGATGGGATTGAATTGGAATCCCCTGGTATGCTTCCAACTCTACCATTTGGGGCAAGTCAGCTTGAGCATGTCCCAAATTATATATCTCTTCCCTCTCTTATTCCTACTCTTATGTTTAACAGGGATCACATTTCAGTTAAATTTCAACACTTAAGAATAACTGTGTATTAATTACAGAGTTAAACCAGTCATATTAAGTAGAACAGACAAAAAAAACTACTAAGAGGGATAATGTATTAAGTTGTTCATTAACAGTCAGGGCTATGCTGATCAAGTCACCATTTCCCATAGAGTCCATTCCACTTCAACATGTTTCCTTTTTGGTGTTCAGTCAGTTGTCACCGATCAGGGAGAACATATGGTATTTGTCCCTTTGGGACTGGCTTATTTCACTCAGCATGATGTGTTCCAGATTCCTCCATTTTGTTGCAAATGAATGGATTTCGTTGTTTCTTACTGCGGTATAGTATTCTAAAGAGTACATATCCCATAATTTCTTTATCCAGTCTACCGTTGATGGGCATTTAGGTCGGTTCCAGGTCTTAGCTATTGTGAATTGAGCTGCAATAAACATTAGGCTGCAGACCGCTTTTTTGTTTGCCAATTTAAATTCCTTTGGGTAAATTCCAAGGAGTGGGATGGCTGGGTCGAACGGTAGGGTTATCTTCAGGTTTCTGAGGGATCTCCAGACTGACTTCCATAGTGGCTTGACCAGTTTGCATTCCCACCAACAGTGGGTTAGTGTCCCTTTTTCCCCACATCCTCGCCAGCATCTGTTGTTGGTAGATTTCTGCATGTGAGCCATTCTAACCGGGGTGAGGTGAAACCTCATTGTGCTTTTGATTTGCATTTCCCTGATTGCTAATGACCTTGAACATTTTTTCATGTGCCTGTTGGCCATTTGGATTTCCTCTTTTGAAAAATGTCTATTGAGGTCCTTGGCCCATCTCTTAATTGGGTTGTTGGTTTTGTTTTTGTGGAGTTTCTTGATCTCTTTGTAGATTCTGGTTATTAACCCTTTATCTGTTGCATAGTTTGCAAATATTTTTTCCCATCCTGTCGGTTGTCTCTTCAGTCTCCTGACTGTTTCTTTTGCAGTACAGAAACTTCTCAATTTGATGCAATCCCAATAGTTGATTTTTGGCTTTGACTGCCTGTGCCTCCCAGGTCTTTTCCAGAAACTCTTTGCCTGTGCCAATATCTTGAAGGGTTTCTCCAATGTTCTCTAGTAACTTGATGGTGTCAGGGCGTAGATTTAGGTCTTTAATCCATGTTGAGTGGATTTTTGTGTAAGGTGTAAGGTAGGGGTCTTGCTTCATGATTCTGCACGTGGAAATCCAATTTTCCCAGCACCATTTATTGAATAGACTGTCCTTGCTCCAGGAATTAGTTTTAGATCCTTGATCAAATATAAGTTGGCTGTAGATGTTTGGGTTGATTTCTGGTGTTTCAATTCTGTTCCATTGGTCTATCCATCTGTTTCTGTACCAGAACCATGCTGTTTTGATTACAACTGCCCTGTAGTATGTCCTGAAATCTGGTATTGTGATGCCTCCGGCTTTGTTTGTGTTGTACAAGATTGCTTTAGCTATTCGAGGTCTCTTGTGCCTCCATATAAATTTCAGCACCAATTTTTCCAGATCTGAGAAGAAGGTCTTCGGTATCTTGATTGGTATTGCATTGAATTTATAAATTGCTTTTGGGAGAATGGACATTTTGATGATATTGATTCTTCCAATCCATGAGCATGGAAGATTTTTCCATTTCTTGGTATCCTCTTCTATTTCTTTCTTTAAGGTTTTGTAATTTTCATCGTAGAGATCTTTAACGTCCTTGGTTAAATTTATTCCAAGGTATTTGATTGTTTTTGTAGCTATTGTGAATGGGATTGATCTTAGAAGTTCTTCCTCAGCCGTGGCATTGCCTGTGTACACAAAGGCTGTTGATTTTTGTGCATTGATTTTATACCCTGCTACTTTGCCAAACTCTTCTATGAGTTCCAATAGTCTCTTAGTAGAGTTATTTGGGTCCCCTAAATACAGAATCATGTCATCTGCAAAGAGGGATAGTTTGAGTTCTTCCTTCCCAATTTGTATCCCTTTAATTTCTTTTTCTTGCCTAATAGCTCTGGCTAGAACCTCCAGAACTATATTGAATAGCAGTGGTGAGAGTGGACATCCCTGTCTGGTTCCAGATCTCAGTGGAAATGCTTCCAACTTTTCCCCATTCAATAGGATGTTGGCTGTGGGTTTTTCATAGATTGCTTTGATTGTATTAAGGAATGTTCCTTCCAAACCCAGTTTGCTTAGAGTTTTCATCATGAACGGGTGTTGTATTTTATCAAATGCTTTCTCGGCATCTATTGAGATAATCATATGGTTTTTCTTCTGCAGTCTGTTAATGTGGTGTATCACATTGATTGTCTTGCGCACATTAAACCATCCCTGCATACCAGGGATAAATCACACTTGGTCTGGGTGGATGATCTTTCTGATGTATCATTGCATTCTATTGGCGAGAATTTTATTGAGGATTTTTGCATCTATGTACATCAGGGATATTGGTCTGGAATTCTCTTTCAGTGCTGCATCTTTTTCCGGCTTAGGAATTAAGGTGATGCTGGCTTCATAGAAAGAATTTGGGAGGACTCCCTCTTCTTCGATTGTTCTGAATAGTTTGAGAAGAATTGGAGTTAGTTCTTCTTTAAATGTCTGGTAGAATTCAGCAGTGAATCCATCTGGTCCTGGGCTTTTCTTTGTTGGGAGGGCCTTTATTACTGTTTCAATTTCTGTCTCAGCTATGGGTCTGCTTAGGTTTTCTATGTCTTCCTGGTTCAATTTAGGTATGTTGCATGTGTCCAGGAATGTATCCATTTCTGATAGGTTTCCCTGTTTGCTGGCATACAAGTCCTTGTAGTAATTTCTGATGATTCTTTTTATTTCTGTGGTGTCTGTTGTTACGTTTCCTTTTTCATCTCTGATTTTATTGATTTGGGTCTTTTCTCTTCTTTTTTTAGTTAGTTGGGCCAATGGGGTGTCAATTTTGTTTATTTTTTCAAAAAACCAGCTCCTCGTTTGGCTGATTTTTTGTAATGTTTTTCTTGATTCAATCCTATTGATTTCTTCTCTGATTTTAATTATTTCTCTTCTCCTACTAGATTTGGGTCTGGTTTTCTGTAGGTTTTCTAGATCCTTGAGATGCATTGAAAGCTCATCTATTTGGTGCCTTTCCAATTTCTTGATGTAGGCACCTATTGATATAAACTTCCCTCTTAACACTGCTTTTTGTCTATCCCATAAGTTTTGGTATGTTGTGCTGTTATCCTCATTTACTTCCAGAAAGTTTTTGATTTCTCTTTTGATTTCTTCTATGACCCATTGTTCATTCAGGAGCATGTTGTTCAATCTCCATGTGTTTGCGTATGCTCTAGGGATTCCTGAGTTGCTAATTTCCAACTTCATTCCTTTATGGTCTGAGAAGCTGCATGGTATGATTCTAATTCTTTTGAATTTGCTGAGACTTGCTTTATGGCCTAGTATGTGGTCAATCCTAGAGAAGGTTCCATGTACTGCTGAGAAGAATGTAAAATCTTTAGCTGTAGGATTGAAAGTTCTGTATATATCTGTTAGATCCATTTGGGCTATAGTGTCGTTTAAATCTACTGTATCCTTGTTGATCTTCTGTCCTATTGATCTGTCTATTTCTGAGAGTGGAGTATTGAAGTCCCCCAGTACTATTTTATTGGGGTCTAAGTCTCCCTTTAAGTCCCTTAACAAATCTTTTAGATAAACCGGTGCCCTGTAGTTAGGTGCATATACATTGATAATTGTTATATCTTCCTGTTGAATTGATCTCTTAATCTTTATGTAGTGTCCCTCTTTGTCTCTCTTAACGGTTTTTGTGGTAAAGTTTATAGTGTCTGATATTAAGATGGCTACGCCTGCTCTTTTTTCATTTCTGTTGGCATGGTATATCTTTTTCCAGCCTTTCACTTTCAGTCTGTATGGATCTTTGTTGGAAAGATGTGTTTCTTGTAAGCAGCAATTAGATGGGTTTTGTTCCTTAACCCAGTCAGCCAATCGGTGTCTTTTAACTGGACAGTTCAGGCCATTCACGTTCAATGTGACTAATGATAAGTGGTAACTTTGCCCTGCCATTTGCCAAAGATAAGTTCTAATATATGCTTTGAATTCCCTGTGATCTTTTGCTGTGAGCTTTCCTTCCTTGGTTTCCTTCCTTTACCTTCTTTCATATTGATGACCGTGTTTCTTTGTTTCTGTGTGTAACACATCTTTAAGCATCTTTTGCGGGGCTGGACAAGTGGCAACAAATTCTTTCAATTTCTGTTTGCTATGAAAAGTCTTTATTTCACCTTCATTCACAAATGATAGCTTTGCAGGATATAATATTCTGGGCTGGCAGTTGTTCTCTCTTAGTACCTGGGCTATATCTCGCCATTCCCTCCTAGCTTGTAGAGTTTCTGATGAGAAGTCAGCTGTGAGTCTGATTGGAGATCCTCTGAGAGTAATCTGACGTTTCTCTCTTGCACATTTTAGGATCTTTTCTTTATGTTTCACTGTGGAGAGTTTAATTACAACGTGTCGTGGTGAGGATCTCTTTTGGTCGTGTTTATTAGGGGTTCTGTGAGCTTCCTGTACTAGGATTTCTCTGTCCTTCTCCAAACCTGGGAAATTTTCTGCTAATATCTCACTAAAAAGGCCTTCTAATCCTTTCTCCCTCTCCATGCCTTCAGGAACTCCTAGAACCCGAATGTTGGGTTTTTTAATAGTATCCTGAAGATTCCCGACAATATGTTTTAGATTTCTAATTTCCTCTTCTTTTCTTTGGTTTGACTGTATCCTTTCCTGTTCTCTGTCTTCTAAGTCCGATATTCTCTCTTCTGCTTCTCCCATTCTGTTTGTAAGGCTCTCTATTGTGTTTTTCATTTGATCTATTGAATTCTTCACTTCAGTCACTATCCCAGTTTCCTGTTGTACTAGTTGTTTCGTTTCATTTTGATTCCTCCTTAATATTTCATTTTCACGAGAGAGATTTTCTATCTTGTCCATTAAGGATTTCTGTAGTTCAAGAATTTGTTTTTGAGAACTTCTTAATGTTCTTATCAATTTTTTGAGATCTGCTTCTTGCATTTCTTCTATGTCATCATCCTCATAATCTTGAATTGGGGTGTCTTTTTCATTTGAGGGCGTCATGGTGACTTCCTTGTTTTTATTACCTTGGTTTTTGCGTTTGTTATTTGGCATATTGGAGATATTTGGTTTCTTCACTGTGGTGCTTTTTCTTATTATACTATGACTCTAGATTAAGTGGACTATCTGTTTTTGATGGAGCCTTAGGGCTTGAGATGGGTGTGTCCTGAGAGCTCTGTTTGGTGTGCCAAAGGTGACACTCCCAGGTTAGGCATGGTAAATCTCTCTCTCTCTCTCTTTTTTTTTTTTTTTTGATTCAAAAGGGAAGTTATTCTGCACAGCTGAATGAAGTTGGAGGTAGTTAGCAGGCAAATGATATACCCGCAGGAGCCAGAGATCGGAAGCTCTTTCCCAAGGACCACACAGGGAATCTGTTCGGCCCTCAGAGTGGGCTCAAATTCTCCTTCAGTCTCCCACTGGGTTGCCAAAGTTACGGAATTGTAGCGTCTCTGGAGAGTGCTCAGGTGAATTCCGTGAGTTCTCTCCCCCACCGTCTCTTTTTTCACAGTCTCAGTTCAGTAGCACCACAAATTTACTAGGTCCTAATCTCCTGTTAATTTGCCCCGCCCAGAGTCAGGTTTTTCTGCTAGGCTCAGGGCCAGTGCAGCCCTGAGTTCGCTCTGCTTATGACGTATGTCCAAGATGGCGCCTGCTCTTTGTCTTGCTCGCCCTTGAGAGGTGAGCGGAGAGAGAGAAACCCGTGTCCGTACCAGTCACCTTTTTTTTTTCCTCTCTCTCTCTTCCAGTTAGCTTGGTGAAGTTCTCCCCCCGCCCCCGGGGGGTAGTTCGCTCTAGTCTCCTCTCTCCGCTTGCCTGCCGGTGTCTCGGGTTATTGAGGTTCGGCTCACCTCGCGTTCCAGCGCTGGTGTGTTGAGTCTGCCGCTGGTGTCCCGAACTGTGGGCTCCCACGCTCTCCACGCAGGTCCGCTCCCCTTCCAGCACCGATGTGTGAACTCGGAGCCCTGGACGTCCCAAGTCTCCCCACTGTTGTCTGTGTGGCACGCACTCCCCTTCAAGCACTGGCGCGCAGACCCTGCAGCTTGCGCAGCTCGGTCCCGCGGCTCGGCTTCCACGCGGTGGGCGACCTTGTTCTCCCAGTAGGTCCTCCGATTCACGGCCACTGGATCCAGAAGAGTTTCTTCTGCAATATTTTCCTGGTTCTTTTTTCTGAGGCTACCGTAACTCCCCTTTTATTAAACTAAATTTTCCCGGACTATCGGTGCGCGCCCTCACTATTCCGCCATCTTGGCTCGATCTCAGGATTGGCTTCTTCCTAGAGTTGTGTGTGTTATACATAAAGATTCACTACAAATTAATTTTTCATCTTCCTATTCATATCCAGATTTTCCTTAAAGTATAAATTTAAATACTCAACCATCTCCATTTTACAGATTAGGTAACTGAGGGCAAGAGTAGTATCTGATTCAAGGTGGTGTGCCTAGCCAGTGGAGTAGCCAGTTTTCAAAATAGACTCTACCAGCCCCTGTGTGCTTTTCATTCTAAACATCTGATTGCTCTTAATATTTCTTCTGTTTTAATTCACTTTCATCAATTATACTTTCTCATGCTTTGCTTATCCTCCTAAGTTCTTTTTATGTCATGTGAACTTTAATATCTTCCAGGTTTATTGAAAAATTGCTGAAATGGTTTTCAAAATCTACCACACCATTTCTCATTTCCACCAGAAGTGGTTGTAGGGCTGCTGGGTCATGTAGTATGCACATGCTTCACTTTATATAAAATTGTCCTGTATCATTTTTCATCCCCAGCAGCCATGTGTGAGCATTTCAGTTCCCCTTCCTCCCAGATAGTGCTCAGTGTTGTTAGTTATCTTTCACATTTTCACCTCATATTAGCTATTCTAACAGCAGTGTAGTGATATCTCATTGTGTTCTTCGTGTGCATTTCTCTAATGATTTATGATGCTGTGCAATCCATGCATTGATTTACAATTCATACATCTTTTACAGAGTGCCTGTTCAAATTTTTTAAACATTTTAGTAGGTTCTGTTTTTTTCTTATTGAAATTTCAGAGTTCTTTATATATTCCAGCAAGTAATGTTTTATTGTGCAATCATTTTCTCTCCATATATGACTTTTTTTTCCAAATCTCCACTATATAGTTCTAAGAATCAAAGTTAAAAAATTTGAAGTGCAAGGTTTCTTGTATTAATTTAGGTTATGGAGTCACTTCTTTATTTAAAAGCAAGATTTATTTAAGTAAGAGACCTCCAGCCAGAGTAGCCTGGAGGGGGGCTCCAAGAGAGGGAAAACCCCTAGAGTCACATTTAAGATTTTGCTTAACTGAATGCCATAAATATATTCTGTAGTTTCTTCTAGACCTTTTATAGCTTTCATTATTACACTTTAGCTTTATGATCCATACTGAGTTAATTTTGGTATGATATATGAGGCATGGATAAATATTCATCTTTTAAAATAATTTATTAACATATTTTGTTTATTTTATAACCATAAGCTTAATCCTACACTAAGTAAAGAATTCAACAACTAGTTCAAAGAAAAAAACACTTTTCCTCAACAGTAGAGACACAGACTTTAAACAATAATTAAAAGTCAAATGTAGTTTGTCATTGTAAAATGTAAAAGAATAAGAAAGGAAGGAGAAGGGAAGGTGGGAACATGGGTGGGAGGGAGGGTAGGGTGGGAAGCATCACTATGCTCCTAAATCTGCATATATGAACTACATGACATTTGTTCACCTTATATAAATAAAAGTACATTTATTTATTTATTTATTTGAAATGTAGAGTAACAGGGGGAAGGGAGGGAGGGAATAAGAGAGAGAAGGAGAGGGAGAGGGAGAGGGAGAGGGAGAGGGAGAGGGAGAGGGAGAGGGAGAGGGAGAGGGAAAGAATCTTCTATCTGCTGGTTCTCTCCCCAAGTGTCCACAACAGCCAGGTCTGGGTTGGGCCGTAGCCAGCTCCAAGAACTCAAGTTTGTGTTTCTTATGTGGCTGTTCCTGGCAGGGACCCAACTACCTGAGTCATCACCGCCTGCCTCAGAGGTGCACATTAGCAGAAAGCTGGAATCAGAAGCAGAGGTGGGTCTCAAACTCAGCCACTCCAATATGGGGTGTGGCATTGGAAGAGGTGTCTTGAGCACTGCATCAAATGCCTGCCCTCAGTTGTGTTCTTATTATTAGAACTGGAGTGATGAGGTTCAAGTCCTTTGCATGCCAGAACGGAACCCAGAAGCCTCTAATTCCTTTTTGTATATCTCCATTATTTCTTTCCTTCTTCTAGCTCTGTGTCTGTTTCTCATTTTGTAAGATGGATGTTTATATAATTGGTGTGAGGCCTTCTTTCTAATATAAGCAGTTAATGTTATACTATTTTCCTCTAGACACAGCTTTACCTATATCTCAGAAACTTTTATGTGCTGTTCACATTATCATTTAAATAAAACTGTTTGCTGATTTCCTTTTTTTTAACTTACTGTATTATTTAGCCTACTCTATTATTATCCTATTGGTTAATGATAATTGTTCTTTAATTTCCAGCTACTAAAATGTATCATCTTCCCAGATGCTTTTCCCCCAATTTAGCCTTTTACCTCTTCTCCTGACTACTCTTGGATTGAATATTTTATGCTTTCTGTGGGGAGCAACTCGGACTAGACTAAGTTACTGGAATTAAGACTTATTCTATGCATCTGCTCTCCCACAATATGGCGCTGAGAAGGGAGAAGCAGCTTCTACACAGCTGCCTCCAGTTCAACCAATAAACAGCAGGACCTGCTCCTGATTGGAGGAGAGCAGCGTACTCGGTGTGTGGGTAGCAGAGTTGGGATTGGTGGAAGAGGACTATAAAGGAGGAGAGAGACAACATGCACGAGGAACATCTAAGGGGAACATCTATCTGAAGGAACACCTGTGCAGCCCCCGAGAGAGCCGGCCGGCGGTGTGCCGCTCCCCCGTGGAAGTGGGGAAGGTGGCAGGGGGAACCGCCCTTCCACGGAGGTGGAAGGGACGGTAGCCAACCCGGGAAGAACCAGCAGCAAACCCGGGGAGGGCCGAGCAGACAAAAGAACAGCGCAGGGTCCTGTGTCGTTCCTCCACGAAGAGGGGGAGCGACACTTTCATTGTATCTTCACTATTGGTTAGTTACTTGTACCTCTTTTCTCTTAAGACAATATTAATTTCTCTAGAGTTTACAGTGTTTAGATTTATTTGATCCTACTCTACTTTTAAATGACATATTTCTACCTAACAAGCAGTGTCAGAACCTTAAAATAATATTTCCCAGTTCCTTACTACAACTTTATGTTCCATTGTTACCAAATATTTTCCTCTATATATGCTAAAAACTACTGTATATATTGTATGTGGATATATGTTTTCACCAATACAATTATTTTATAAAGTGAATTAAAATAAGACAAATGCAACCATATTAGCCCATTCACCAATTTATCATTTCCAGGACTCTTAATTCCCTTTCATAGATGCAAATTTATAGCTTGTATAAGTCTCATTCTTCCCCAAAAAACTAATTTTGACATTTCTTGTATAGCATGTATGATGGAAATTAGATTCTCTCAGTTTCTTCTTCTTTTTTTTGATTTAAAAATTTATTTTTCTTCTGTTTAAAAGTATTTTGCTGTGCACAATTTTTAGTGGAGTTACTTTCTTCCAACGTCTTAAAAATGTCAGCTCATTTTCCTCTGGCTGGCTATGTTTCTGACAAAATTTTGCTATGAATACTTGTTTCTATTACATTGCATATAAAGTGTCAGTTTTCTCTAGCTGTCTTCAAGATTTTATTTCTTGAATTTTATTTCAGGAGTTAGAATACAGTGTATCTATGTAAGAACTGGAGATGATCTTAGTTATCATGGGCATTCCCTTAGAATCTCAGATCTCTGGTTTGATATCATTCATTATTTTTTGCCCTTTTTTTAACTTCCTTTTCAGTCTTTCAGGTTGGGTGATGTCTATTGACCTCCCTTTAGGGTCATTCATTCATTTGTAAATTCTGATGAGTTCATCATTTAAAAAAAATCATCTATTATTTTTCACTTTATGTTTCTGTGTGGGAGCAAACTGTTGAAATCCTTACTTAAGGTATACTAAGCTGATCTTCTGTATATTAAGATAATCGAAAATGAATCTTGATGTGAATGGAAGGGGAGAGGGAGTGGGAAAGGGGAGGGTTGTGGGTGGGAGGGACGGTATGGGGGGGGAAGCCATTGTAACCCATAAGTCGTACTTTGGAAATTTATATTCATTAAATAAAAGATAAAAAAAAAATTCTGATGAGTCAACTGAAAAACTCATTGTAAGCTTTTGAATTGTAACATTTTCAATTGACTCTATTATAGCAAATCCTTAAAACTGGTTAGAATTGCTACAGAAGCCCCAAACTATATTTTCTTGTCTGATGTACAGCAAGTAAATTACTGACATTTGAGTGTTAGAGGAAAAATAAGAGTTTTTTGCAATGTATAGAATAAGGAGTCAGGAAGCTATAGCAAAGATTCCCAGACTCTCCAAGGAATCAAAAGTAGTGAATCTTGTAGTTTAAAGTGGGCCTTGAACTGTGTATGGTCAGCTCACGTGTGAGTCTCTGGTTGGCCCACAGTGTAACTGGCTTACCGTTGATTGATCAGCCATAAAAGCCAGTATGTTTCTTTTGAAGTGGCAAAGATGGTCTCTGGTCTGTCTCTGTCCAAGGGTAGATTGGGTACCACTGTTTTTGACTAGGCATTGTAACTTCCTGCAGAGTTCTCAGAATACAGGCTATCATGGATATGTTAACTATAGGAACAGTTTGACTCTTTGTGATCCAGGCTCTTGGCTTTGACTGATCCCTTGTGTCACTCCTTTAATTTAATGATGTATTTACAGAGGAACTGCAAATTGAGGGAGAGATGCTGAAGCCTAATTGACACCAAATGCATTCGGGGTAGGGACTGGGTTTCAATTCATTCTTTTACTTTCTATCTCTCCATCTGTTGAAAATCTCTATCCGTTCATTCTATGTGGCCCAATGTTTTCTTTCACCAGAGCCTTTATCATAAGAATTATGTCCATTTTAAGTTCCACATTTTATTGTTGCAAAATCTAATGGCGTATCTGAGTCTTTTTATTATTTATAATTTTTCTTTTTGCTTTTCTCTCTGTCTTATAATTTTTATCTGAAAGGCAGACTTCACACATAGCATAGCAGAGACTAAGAGAATATTGTTTATACTTGTAAATCTTCATGTTTCCTCTTTGACTATTTGACATGACTATTTGACATGTACCATGTGTGGTTGGTTTTGCATCCTTAGGCAGAATTTGAGCTAGGCTCAAAAGTTATTTTTCTATGATTAGCTTCATTAACTTCTATCTATACCCTTAATAGAGTGAGGGCTGGCTTGCCAGAGGGTTTTTCCAAAAGTCTGTTCCACGCTCACTTTTTTTATTTTTATTTTTTTAACAGGCAGAGTGGACAGTGAGAGAGAGAGAGAGAGAGAGAGAAAGGTCTTCCTTTTGCCATTGGTTCACCCTCCAATGGCCGCCACGGCCGGTGCACCCCGCTGATCCAATGGCAGGAGCCAGGTACTTACCCTGGTCTCCCATGGGGTGCAGGGTCCAAGGACTTGGGCCATCCTCCACTGCCTTCCTGGGCCACAGCAGAGAGCTGGCCTGGAAGAGGGGCAACTGGGACAGAATCTGGCGCCCCGACCGGGACTAGAACCCGGTGTGCCAGCGCCGTAAGGAGGAGGATTAGCCTAGTGAGCCGCGGCGCCAGCTCACGCTCACATTTAAGCCTACCTTTGCACTCGTCTGGAGAGAGGGTCTCCATCCACACGATGGCTTCTCATCCAAGAGGTTCTCGTTGCTGACTGCTTATTATCCTATTTAGGGGTCAGAGGCAAGGACCTTATTGGTTATCCTGGTCCAGCCTTGGTATCAAACAGATGCTCTTTCCCTTGAAGAAAGATAGGCTTTCTTTGTGACACCCTTCATTCCCCAAGGCTAACAGATTTCTAATTGTTCAAGCATAGGAAGTTCCCTTGTTCCAGACTTAGGAGCAGAGAATGTTTTCTTCTTGTCATAATGAGTCTTTCTCTGTGTCCCAGCAGCAACAGCATTTACCATTCTTCCCCTAGTCACTTATAGTTCTTATTCCATAAAGGAGAAGGATCCTGACAGGGTTCCCTGACTTTTCCACAGTGACAGCCACCACCATTCTCAAGGCCTATATTATTAAGGGAAGCCTTTTTTTCTCCTGTCCCCGGCTTTTCTCATGAGCACTAAATGAAGGGCTATTGAGAAGAGGTTGCGAAGAGGTGCAAAACATCTTTGTGTATGACTTTGAATAGTTCTGCATTTCCATGCTAACCCACAGTTAACCTTTATCCTTTCATTGAAAATATTATCTTATGCCTCACTCACTTGTACACTGAAGTTGTCCTTCTTCTTCACTCTGCTCTAGGTGGGTCAGCATTCTTGTCTTGACTCTTCACGGAGCCATCTTTCTTTCACTAGTTTTCAGGCTAGTGAGTTCTACTGAAACCAAAGTTCTTTGATGAACTCAAGAAAGTTCTTTTTTAGATTAGCTGTCTTTTTCTTTTGTTATGATGCAGTAATGTAATTTTCAGAATTGTACATCCTAAGCAGAAACCATTATTGCATAGAAATTTGTAGAATATGTTAAATGTAATATTGATTCAATTGAGCTAATAGTGAATGAAACTTTAGTTGATAAAGAAATTATTGTGTGGCAAATCCAAGCACAACTCAGAAACAAACATTTATCTTCAATCCACATTGCCCCTTTGTGCAGGCAATAAAATGTATATATTGAAATTAAGGGTGTAAAAGTATCTTTTTTTGCCTCAATCTCAAGTAAAATTTTAAAATTAATCAGCAAACATAGAAGAGCTGGAAAAATCACAGCTTCTTCAAAAAACTTTTGAAATATTGCTTGCTATATCCAACTTTGTGAACTTTGTGAATTAACAAGCTTGGAAAAATATCCTTCATGTATCTCACATTTATGTGCATTAGGTGTGTATTGAGAATTCTTGCCCTTTCTATTTATCATCACATTGAAATCCATTCATTATTTTTCTTTCTCTCTAAGGTCTGTATACTGACTGCCTCACACAACCCAGGGTGTTGATATTTAATTTTACAACAAGAACAGTAGCAATAAAAACAAATAGGTGTTTCAATTGCAGGTGTTTTTATTAATAGGTAAATTGTCCCTGAAATGCAAGTCAAAGCCAGTGATTAATCCATGAACAAACTTTCACATAACAACTTAGTTTTCCATTCCTACATTGGATCCACTCTAGCAAACTGAACATCTAAGGATACACCCATATCCATCCATATCAAAAAGAAGTTTTCTGATTATTTCAATAAGTGAACTGTCAGTTTCCACAAAAAAAAAAAAAAACTTCAGTTACTCTATTGTATTTATACCATTTTGGAGAAAGTTGAGTGTTGTGATGACAAAGAAAGAATTATTTCCAAATCTACTTTAACACTCTTTGGAATCCAGATTGGTCTCTCTGCGTGAAACCAGTAATAAGATATTTAAAATCCTTGTTTATCCACTAATGAGAAGAATCCTCAACTCGAATAGAGGAATATTCCATATAAAATGATAAATCAAAATTCTGTTATTGAAGACAGAGGGTAGCTCATCAAACAATCACTTGTAATATTAAATTAGAGATTAGAAAAATGAAAAGATTATGTTCAACCACACTATTTTAGAATTATGGACTATTGTTCTTTTAGGGGATTCTCTCCCCTTTCTCTCCCCTCCCTCCAACTGCATAGCTGTGTCACCCCAAGGGCTGCTTCAACTTATCTTCTTTCCACATCTACAAATATTAGATAGCACTGCCTCAGAAATGAAAAAATGAAGACCCATGACAAAACACTTCTTGGGAAGTCTTGGGATTCCCCACAAAACAGTGGGAGGATAAAGGAGTCATGGGGTGCTATTCTTTAGGCCATTAACAAAGGAATTCTGAGAGAGATTGAATCTTAATCTTTCCTCAGAGCTGGGGTGGGTGGAGGGGGACAACTAGAGAAGCAGAGTGTGGAAGAAGAAGTAGGATTCTCAGGGTAACATGGAATAAAACTTCGCTTTGAGGAGAAAAGATGTTGACCCCTGAACCATGCCACATGCCAGCACATGAAGGGAGAGCTACCCTCTCCCATCAGGTGTGATTAACTTGTACATACCTGTGCTTCCTGAGGAGGGAACAAGAGTTTCTGGGCAATGATAATGAACATAAAACATCTCATTATAGACAGCGGGCCCTAAATTCTCCAGCTCCAAGCCCTGAGGTTGGAATTAGAGTGATTGAAAGGACATTTCTATGTGTGATAGGCAAATAAATCTGTCTTTTAGTCATAATGCATTTATTATATTATACATTCATAAGCACATTTACTTATGAATATGAAGTTAACCTGCTATTTTTGAATAGGCTGAACATGTTAGGTAGGAAGTCAGAAATGAGCTTCTGTGTGTGTGACAAAGGCCTAAGGAATTGACATCTAGGTCCAGCATCCACATCTCAAAGTCATCCTGATAACCTTCCAGGTGCAGCCCAGTATCTGCACTTCAAACATCCTGCCCAGATCCTGACCTTCCAGGGGGTCCTGCCCCTTCTACCCGACACCCATCCTTCCTTCCTCTTACCAGGGCAATGTCAGCCAGGCTTCTCCTGTCCGATAACTTCAGGGGAAAAATTCAGAAAGGAATTTTTCGTATTTACATCCAACAAGTCCTTTGTTCCAGGAGGAGGAGAAGGAGAAGAGGCAGGAAGGCAAGACCCATCCCCTTAAAAACCCCAGCCTAAATGTAAACTGCGCACTCTCTCTCAGGTCCGATTTAGAGAGGTGCCCATCCGTTCTTAGGGATGTCTCTACCCTAATAAACCTTGCTATGTTGCTTTCCCCTGCTCTCTGTCTCACACCTGAATTCTTTCTTGTGCAAAGACAAGGACCCTTTGCTTCTCCGGTAACAAACATACGCATGACGAAAATATCCAAAATATCTTCAGGATTAAACAAGGGAAGACATGTAGAAGTGGGGAGATCCCCTTTGTATACCAGAGGAAAGCAATACACGAATAGCTCTTTGCAATTTTCTCTTATTCTTTCAAGATTTATTTATTTATTTGAAAGGCAGAGTTACAGAGAGGCAGAGGCAGAGAGAGAGAGAGAGAGAGAAAGAGAGGGGGGTCTTTTATTCGCTGGTTCACTCCCCAAATTGCTGCAATTGCCTGAGCTGGGCCAATCCCAAGCAGAAGCCAGGAGTTTCATCAGATCTCCCACGTGGGTGCAGGGGCCCAAGCACTTGAGCCATTGTCTACTATTTTCCCAGGCCACAGTAGAGAGCTGGAATGGAAGTGGAACAGCTGGAACTCGAACTGGCACCCTGCTGGCATTGCAGGTGGTGGCTTTTATCCACTATGCCACAGTGCCTGCCCTGGTCTTAGCAATTTTAAAAAATCAATATAGTCATAATGTAAGGTAATAACAAAGGAGTATTTATTTCAAATTATTAATCTCATTTAACAGATGAAGAAATTAAATCAAATCTAAGTAGTATATGTCCTTAAAATCCACATGAGGTGTAGTAGCAGAGCCATAAATTGATGAATCTCAGATCCATATTTCCAGATTAGGTCGGTTTCCTAGGCTGAAGTTTCTTGACAGACTGTGGGTCTCACAGACTACTGAAACTCAACAAATCTATAGCGAATTAAATGGCTTCTCACTGAAAACGGCACTCCACAACTGTTGCCTAACACAGTGAATGACATCACCATCTATCTAATTTTTACAAGCCAAAAATCTTTACTACCATGTATTTGAGAGACTTATCCTAGCTCCTCTACCTCACATGAAGTTTTCTTGCCTTGTGCTGAAATGCGCTTACAGAAAAACCCATTTTAAAGAGCACTTTTCTCTGTTTGCTGCTATGCTTAGTATATTGCCATCCTCCCCAACAACCATTCTCTCTTGCTTGTCTCTGAATGCCCCATGCCTAGCACAGTTTTTCTGGCACACAGTTTTCAAAAGAAAAAAAAATCCTGTGTGACAGTTATTATGAGAATAAGGAGATATGAAATTGAACAAAATTTCCTAGTTCATAAAATTGAAGTTAAGCCCCAATGAAAGATGCAACCAAAGGAAATGTAAGTTCTATTTAATAGAACATGTTGATGATCATGGTCAACTCATTAATTTGAGGATCCCACAAGGTGTTGAAACAGATTCAAAGGAGACATTGAGGAATAGGGATTTATGTAATTGGTCAGAAATATTCCTAAATGAGTTTATTTACAGATTCAAAACTGATTAATACCTTGAGAGATAATAAATTGTATCATATGAGGTTATCCTACATGATGTTAATCAATTGTATTTTTAATTTTCATAACTTTATCACATAAAATTCATTTGCATGGAAATGTCCAGGAATTATTTTATTTCTCTCAGATAAGAATCATTCGCATTCTTGTGAGTTTGTCTTCAAGTTAATCCATAGCCCACAGTGTTGTAGAAGAGTCGAGCCAATATAAAATCAGTCAATGACAGCATGCTCAGCATTGCACTGAAGGAGAACCCAAATTTCTCATGAAAATTTTAAGTAATACTCTGGTTGTCTAACTGATTTTTCTAATTACACACGTGTAGAAAGAATAAATGTTTTTATGGAATTCATATAAATAGCTACATTGCCCATTACGAATGTTTTTGGATTCTCCTAGTTCAGTGACAATCGGATACCATTATAAACTGTTTCATTTCAGTTTATAAAAACAGTTTAATAAAATGTGGACAAGATGTAAATTGATGAAGAGAATGAAGAGATTCCTCATATATCCATCAGAAAATAAAGAATTTAAAGAATTAAAATAATAGCAATAACACATTCCAAATTAATAGGCAGAACTATTTTCATCATCATCATTTCATTAAGTCGTTTTTGCTTCTATAACAGAAATTCTGGGACTGGACAATCTTTAAAGTTTATTTCATACAATTCTGGAGTCTGAGAAGTTAAAGATAAAAGCACTGGCAACTACTTATGGCCTTTTTACTTCATCCTCACACAGCAGAAGCTATAGGGCAAGAGAGAAAGACCTCCCTCCATCAAACTCTTTTGTAAAGGCACCTAATACCATTCATGAGCAAAGCGCCCTCACAGCATAATCACCTCTTAAAGGCCTCCTCTCATGTTGTTACCACATTGGCAAGACCTAAATTTTGAGAATACATTCAAACCAACTAGGCAACTATGTAATGAATTCTGGTGTTTCTGGATATTGAATCATGTCTTAATGTGTGTGGGTTGTTATGACAAAGCACAATAATCTGGGTGGCTTTTAAACCTCAGAAATGTATTTCTTATAGTCATGTTGTAGTGGGATTCATGAACAGAGATGAGACACCAAGGCCTTTAATAATAATAATAATAAATATAATATTATATATCATATATTATGTAAATATAATGTATATTGCATATAAATATAATAATATTGTTATTATTATTACTCTGGATTAACACTCAGTTGGATTCATATTCAAAAAGACTGAGCCTGAACAAAGAGGGGCATTTCCTTAATGTCAGGTTCTTTGTCCCCCATATATGGTTACACACATTTTTGTCTTAATGCTACATGGAGGCTATAAGAATTGACAAAACATTGAACATGCTCACAATGTTAATGATAATATTTAGTGTCTCTTAATACCTAATACTTCTTCCCCACACATTCTGAGCTGTACACCGTCTGACATTGGCTAGCCCTGTCACTCTGTTCTGTCAGGTGGAAGATAAAACAGTTACAAACAAGTAGATAATGGTGACATTCCATTCCCAGGATATATTTTTTTTCTATCTCGAAAAGGCCTCAACCATACTGTCATGTAGGAAATCCAAGATGAAGGTCCTGAAAAAATACAGTTTCTGGGGGAGACGTAGTCATTGTTCATAAATGATGCCTTCTCACTGTATCATCACAAGGCAATAAGAGCAAGGCATCTTTTGAGGCTTCATTCATAAGGCACTAAATCCATTCATGAAGGTGCTACCCTGATGATACAATCATTTCATTGGTGATGACAAGAAACTTCCTCCACTTCAGCAAAACCTTAAAACTATTCAGGAAACATATCTGTTGAGACATTTCTGGGGGAGTGTCATGTACAGAACAATTAAACTTGTTGACCGGGTTAAGTTGATATGGGTAATATGCATCATAGGGTCTTATCTCATCCTACTCATCCGGAGCAACATTGCATAAGCCTTTGTTCATTATGTGTATTTGACCATGCAT
Source organism: Oryctolagus cuniculus (assembly GCF_964237555.1). Classification (NCBI taxonomy): domain Eukaryota; kingdom Metazoa; phylum Chordata; class Mammalia; order Lagomorpha; family Leporidae; genus Oryctolagus; species Oryctolagus cuniculus. The sequence continues at coordinate 39,261,822 of NC_091453.1, read as the reverse complement.
CAATTTCCAGAAAGTGCTTTTTAAAATTTGGTCATAAATTTAAAGAATTTGTTGCTACTCATCCAGCCTTACAAAAGATTCTTAAGGGTGCACTACACACAGAAATACAGAAAGACAGCCATTATTATGAAAGAAAGTGAAGGCACAAAATCTACCAGTAAAAGTCCGGAGGAAATCCAAAATAAACAATAGGAATATTTATTGAAAAGTGGCAGGGCCAACTTGTTACTTATCATTAGTAACCTTGAATACAAATGGCATAAATTCTCCAATTAAAAGGTACAAATTGGCCAAATGGGTCAACAAACAAGACCCGTCTATTTTCTGCCTACAAGAAACATACCTCACCAACAAGGATAGACACAGATAGAAAGTCATAGGATGGAAAAGTTATTGTGTGTTAATGGAAAGGAAAAAAGAGCAGGTGTAGCAATTCTAAGAGCAGACAAAATATATTTTAACACAAAATCTATAAAAAGAGATAAAGAAGGGCATTATGCAATGATTAAGGGATTAATTAAATAGGAAGATGTAACTATTATAAATGTGTATGTACCAAATTGCAGGGCACCTGGCTATTTAAAAGAAATGTTAATGGATCCAAAGGGAGATATACACACCAATGATACAATAAGAGTGGAATTCAACACTCCACTTTCATCAACAGACCGAGCAACTAGACAGAAAATCAACAAAGAAAAAACAGAGCTAATCAGCACTATGGACCAAATGGACCTAACTGATATCTACAGAACTTTTCACCCTACAGTAACAGAATACACATTCTTCTTATCAATGCATGAATGCATGGACTTTCTCTAGGATAGATCATATGCAGGGCCTTAATGCAACTATCAGTAACTTCAAAAAAATGAAATCATACCATGCATCTTCTCTGACATCGATGAAATGAAGCAGGAAATCAACAACTCAAAAAACTCTAGAACATATGCAAATACACGAAGACTGAACAACATGTTCCTGAATGAAGAATGGGTCATAGAAGAAATAGGGAAATCAAGAAATGTCTGGAAATGAATGAAGGTGACAAAACATATGAGATACAGCTAAAGCAGTGTTAAGAGTGAAATTCATAGCAATTGGTGCCTACATTAAGAAATTAGAAAGGTACCAAATAAATGAGCTGTTGATGCATCTCAAAGACCTAGAAAAACAACAAACCAAACCCCAAATTAGCAGAAAGAAAGAAATTATTAAAATTAGAGAAGAAATAAAGCTGAAATTAAAAAAACAATACAAACACCCCAATGAAATGAAGAGTTGTTTTTTTTTGAAAAAAGAAGCAAAATTTATACACCATTGGCCCAACAAACCAAAAGAAAATGAGGGAGAACACTAAACTCAGTAAAATTAGAGATGAAAAAGGAAATGTAACAACAGATATAAAAAGAACCATAATGAATTACTACAAAGAGTTGTATGCCAACAAATTGGGAAACCTAGAAAGAATGGATAGATACCTGGACACATACAACCTACCAAAATTGAGTCATGAATACATGAAAAATCTAAACAAACCAATAACCAAGATGGAGCTGGAATCAGTAATAAAGACCTTCTCAACAAAGAAAAGCACAGGACTGGCTGACTTCACTGCTGAATTCTATCAGACATTTAAGGAAGAACTAATTCCAATTCTTCTCAAGCTATTCAAAATAATTGAAAGGGAGGAATTCCCTCCAAACTCCTTCTATGAAGCCTGCATTACTTTAATTCCTGAACTAGAAAAAGATACAACATAGAAATAGAACTATTTACCATTATTCTTTTTTTTTCATGCAACATAGTCAACATTTATTGATTATAGCCATTCACCTTATGAATTGAGATATTTACCATTATTCTTGATAAAATAGATGCAAAAATCCTCAATAAAATATTAGCTAATAAAATCCAAGAAAACGTTGGCACACCAGGTTTTAGTCCTGGTCGGGGCGCTAGATTCTGTCCAGGTTGCCCATCTTCCAGGCCAGCTCTCTGCTATGGCCCGGGAGTGCAGTGGAGGATGGCCCAAGTCCTTGGGCCCTGCACCCGCATGGGAGATCAGGAAAAGCACTTGGCTCCTGGCTTCGGATCAGCGGGATGCGCTGGCCGCAGCGCACCGGCCATGGCAGCCATTGGAGGGTGAACCAACGGCAAAAGGAAGACCTTTCTCTCTGTCTCTCACTGTCCACTCTGCCTGTCAAAAATAAAAAAAATAAATAAAAAAAACAAATCCAAGAACACATCAGAAAGAAGATTCACCCAGATCAAGTAGGATTTATCTCTGGTATGCAGGGATTTTTCAACATTTGCAAATCAATAAATGCGATACATCACATTAACAAACTGAAGAACAAAAATATATGGTTATCTCACTAGATACAGAGAAAACACTTGATAAAATACAACAGAATGGGCGGAAATATTTGCAAACGACACAACTGATAAAGGGTTAATATCCAGAATCTGCAATGATCTCAAGAAATTCAACAACAAAACAAACATTCCAAGGTAAAAGATTAGAACAGGCATTTTTCAAGAGAGGAAATTCAAATGGCCAATAGACTCTCGAAAAAATGCTCAGGGTCACTGGGCTTCAGGGAAATGCAAATCAAAACCACAATGTGGTTTTGCCTCACTCCAGTTAGAATGGCTTTCATACAGAAATCAACAAACAACAAACGCTGGTGAGAATGTGGGGAAAAAGGTACCCTAGTCCACTGTTGGTGGGAATGTAAACTAGTATAGCCACTGTGGAAGACAGTATGGAGATACCTCAGAAATCTGAATATAGACCTACCATATGAACCAGCTATCCCACTCCTGGGAATTTACCCAATCAAGATATCAGCATATGAAATAATTAATTGCAGCTCTATTCACAATAGCTAAGATAAGGAATCAGCCCAGATGTCCCTCAACTGAAGACTGAATAAAGTATGATGTATATACATATATGTATGTATGATATATATCATAATTATATATATAACATATTATGTATATGGAGTACTACTTACCTGTAAAAAAATTGAAATGCTTTCTTTGCAACAAAAATAGATGCACCTGGAAACCACTACACTTAGTGAAAAACACAGATATCATATGTGTTCCCTGATCAATGGTAACTAATAAAGCACCTACAATGTAATGTATTAGAGTGAAATGGACATTTTGAGAGTTGATGATTATTTACAGTCCTTGTCTCTTCTGTTAAGGAAAAGTGTTTTTCTTTTCTTTGTATATTTGTTGAACTATTTTACTTAGTGTAGGGTTATTTTTATGATCAAAAAGTAATCTTGAAGTAGATCTTTTTAAAAATTAAGAGTTGGAATTGGAGGAGGAAGAAGAAGGCTTGGAGCATGGAACTTGCATAATTACTTAAAATAAAATAGAAAAAAAGAATAAATGAGTGGAGACTTTAAAAAGAACCCTTGAATACTAATTGTTAAGAGAAGGCTAAACACTTTTATTGTCATGTTAAGAAAGAGAAAGCCAATTTCTACTTTTGTGTTAACATATTAACCGACAACAATGGATTTATAAGCTCCTTTTAAAAAATAGCTTTCGAAGCGCCCCACTTAAAGTGAGAAAATTTGAGCAAAATTTTTACAAGTTTTATAATATTTTTAGATGCTGGATTCTTAAGTTAATGTAAACAAAATTAATAATCACGAAACCTTTCAGATGTTGTTATACAGCCTAAAATTTTGTTTTTCTCTGTGCTCTTTAAACGCTAGAAAAAACTGACACTCTATTTTAGGGGAAACAGCTTTTTTTCTTAGTAAATGAAAACAGGGCAATAACTGTTATAATGTGTTGAATTTTATTCCCATAAGAAGATATATTGAGGGGGCAGCGCTGTGGCACAGTGAGTAAAAGCCCTAGCCTGTGGCACCAGCATACTATGTGGGCACCAGTTCTAGTCCTGGCAGTTCCACTTCCATTCCAGCTACCTGCTAATGTGCCTGGGAACGCCGCAGAGGATAACCCGAGTGCTGGGCCCCTGTACCTGTGTAGGAGATCTAAAAGAAGCTCCTAGCTCCTGGCTTCAGATCATCAGCACAGGTCCAGCCACTGCAGAGCTGAACTAGCAGATGGAAGACCTCTGTCTCTCTCTGTCTCTACCTCTCTCTGTAACTCTGTCTTTCAGATAAAATAAATCTTAAAAAAGAAGCTATATTGAAGTGTTAACCCCTAGTTCCTCAGAATATGACCTTATTTGGAAACAGGATTGTTACTGGCAGAATTATTTAAGTTAAAACCAGGTAATATTGGAGTTAGATGAGCCTTTAATCTAATATGTCCTTTTTAAGTAGAAATGGAGATACACAGAGAGATGATTATGTGACTCTAAAAGTAAATGGCTAAAACTCACCACTTAAAGATATAGAATGGCTGAATGGTTTAAAACGAAAGACTGAACTATATACTGCTTACAAGAAACTCACTTTGGGTCTAAGGACACACATAGAAAAAAAGTGAAGGAACGTAAAAAGGTACTCCATGGAAATTATAATCACAGGAAGCGGTGGTGAAGATACTTAAAAGAGACAAAATTGGGCATTTATTCAAGGATTTTGACAGAAGAAGGATTGATATTATGTAACCATAAAGTGGTCAATATTGTGGAAAAATATAGTGCTTATATATGCACATGACATCAGACAACTCAATTATATAAAACAAACATTGACACAACAAAATAAAAATAGATGGGAAAAAATAATAGCAGGAGCCTTCAATACTCTCCTTTTGATTATGAATTACCCAAGTGGAACGTCAATAAGGAAATGAAGAGAATGAAGAGCTAGAACAACATAAATCAAATAGACATAACATTCATTTACAGAACATTCCTCCAAACAACAGCAGTATGCACATTCTTCCCAAATGCACATGGAACCTGCTTCAGGTTTCATCACATGTTAGGTCACAAAAGAAAACTCAACAAATCCAGGAAGATTGAAATAATGCCAAGATTATTTTCTGACTACAGTGGAATAAAAACCAGAAATTAATAACAGAAGGAAAGCTTACAAATTTGTCAAAATTAAGTAACAGATTTTTGGGACTGGCATTGTAGCATAGCAGGTAAAGCCACTGTCTGAGATACTGGCATCCCATTTGGGTGCTGGTTTGTGTCCAGGACACTCCACATTAGCAAGGAGCTAATGTCCTGGAAAAGCAGTAGAAGATGACTAAAGGGTTTGGGCCCATGCTACTCATGTGGGAGATGTAGATGAAGTTCTTGGCTTTTAGCTTCAGCCTGGCCCAGTGCTGGCATTTGTGGCCATCTGTGGAGTGAGCCAACAGATGGAAGATATCTCTCTCTCCTGACACCCTCAAGTAACTTTGATTTTCAAAATAAATAAATAAATCTTTTTTTGGATTTCTAGAAATATTTTATTGATGACTGAGACCAACATTATGACATTTCACAGCATTTCCATATTTACTCATGATTAATTTTTCACGTTTTTACTTACATTTCTGGATACTGAAGGCTACATATTAATTTTTCTTTCAAGTCCTTCAAGTAAATAAAAATATATGTCTGAAAGACTCATGGAGTTTAAATGATATTCTTTGTAATTAGGAGTGAAATCCAAGAAAATTAGGAAATATTGGGTAACCTTTGACTCAGCTCTTTCCTGATCCAATTCACTATAACTTTTTTTACTTATTATCTTGACTTAGTCACAACCTTAAAAACTTTGAGTTAAATAAGTATGACCTTGAACCTAAATTTTCAAACACCAGAAATTGTGTCTGATACTCCAACGTAAAACTTAATGCCTAGAGTTGAATTCAGTGTGAGAATTTTTTGTCCAGCCCCCTTACCAAACATTCCTAAGTTCATATTTATTTTAAAAAATTAAACATTAGGTGATTTTTTATAAGAAAGCACTTTTGTGTATTAACATATAAAAGATAATATGTGATTAAATGTTACTGACAATATCAGTAATACTTGAATAGGAAGGAGTTTGGGAAAGTCTAATATTCCTATGTGATATGGTGATTCAATCATTTGGAGCGACATGGATTAGAGTTTGTATTTTATAGGTCTAGATTCCAAATCAATAAAAAATTATAGAATATGGTCCCATCTGTTAGCAATGAGAATGACACCTTTCATGCTTTCTCTAAAATCCTACCAGCTGTGCACTTTTCTTTCTCTTCAAATAGGGTTTATTGCTTTAGTATAAAAAAAATCTACAAACAGTGATTTCCAGTCTCCTAGGTCTTATAATTGGCACTTTCTGTATTCACTTAAAGACTATCACAACATTGTGATTGCTAGTGCAATTCCAAATTTACTGAATCTCATGAAGAAGACTATAAACTATAAATACAAATAAGTGAGAATTTCAAAAAAGTTAATGGAAAAATGAAGTTAAAATATAACTTTATTTTGGTGTATAAAGATAAAGCCTTACTAATTTGATGGTAAGGATAGAATGTGCTACTTTAAGAATCCTTGGGCACCTATTGCTAGGTTAGTATATGCAAAAAGTCCATGAATGTTACACATATCATATCAGACAGTGTTCGTAACTTTGGAAGTGCACATGTGTATGTGTGTACATGTTTGTGCATTTTTTACAGAGCTTATAGTGATTCTTTTATTTATTTATTTTTTTGACAGGCAGAGTGGGCAGTGAGAGAGAGAGACAGAGAGAAAGGTCTTCCTTTTGCCGTTGGTTCACCCTCCAGTGGCCGCCGCAGCCGGCATGCTGTGGCCGGTGCACCACGCTGATCCGATGGCAGGAGCCAACTACTTCTCCTGGTCTCCCATGGGGTGCAGGGCCCAAGGACTTGGGCTATCCTCCACTGTGCTCCCTGGACACAGCAGAGAGCTGGCCTGGAAGAGGGGCAACCGGGACAGAATCCGGTGCCCCGACCTGGACTAGAACCCGTGTGCCAGCGCTGTAAGGAGGAGGATTAGCCTAGTGAGCCGCGGCGCTGGCCCAGAGCTCATAGTGATTCTTATCCTGACAATTCATGACACATTGTTTAGGGCCACTGGTTGAGGCATTGCCTTTCAGTTCATATCCTCATGTTTGTAAAAATTCACATGGTAGAAAAAGCCCCCGCCATGATATGAAATTATCAACTGATTTTTTTTAAGACATATGGTTTGAGAGACAAGGCATAAAAGCAAATAAATCACTTTTTCTACCTCTCCTAATATCTCATGACAAATTATTGCATAACACACTCAGTCTCTGAACACTAATTTTCTTACATTCTTCATCATTCTGTACTTTCTGAACTTTCAACATTTTCCCAAATGTTTATTCTCATCTATTGGAAGAAACACAAAAGGAGCATGGGTAAATGGGTTTCACTCCCATCTTGATTAACATTATGTGGCTTTTGGCCAGAGACCCTACCTGTTTTGAAAGCTACATATGGTATCTCCTAAACTCCTTCCTATATTCCTGATATTTATAATAGCATTGTCAGATCACATACAGGATTTTTTTCCCAAACAAATGATTTCTCTATGACAAAACTATTGCACTTCCCTAATGTCATATAAGGTTCCAGGGATCTATATCTATATCTATATCTATATCTATATCTATCTATCTATTTATCTATCTATATTATTACCACCTTATTCCCTCCCCATCCCTGAAAGAAATGAAGTAGCCCATAAGAAAACTTTGGCGACTGGAACATTGCAAATATGTCAAAAGTAGTTATAGTCAGGGATTCTCTGCCAATTTATCATTCTCACTTAAAAATCTGTAGGTAGGTTACTTTTCCTGCACAGGGTTTTGAAATTAGTAATGCTGATATTAAGGAATGCAGAAGGGAGGATCAGTTTTTTGTTTGAGCTAGGCCTGATGCTCAGGGATTAAAGACCTTTAGGTCTGCAAAAGCAAGAGAAGGTTTCCTGCACCCTGCTGTGCTACCATATCTGTCAATAACTCACTTCTTTTAGCCTCAGTGCTTTCTCTTCTTTTTAACTTTTATTTAGCAAATATAAATTTCCAAAGTACAACTTATGGATTAAAATGGCTTTCCCCCCGCCCCCATAAATTCCCTCCCACCCGCAACTCTCCCATCTCCCGCTCCCTCTCCCATTTCATTCACATCAAGATTGATTTTCACTTATCTTTATATACAGAAGATCGATTTAGTATATATTAAGTAAAAATTTCAACAGTTTGCATCCACACAGAACATAAAGTGTAAAATACAGTTTGAATACTCGTTATAGCATTAAATCACATTGAACAACACATTAAGGACAGAGATCCCACATGAGGAGTAAGTACACAGTGACTCCTGTTGTTGACTTAACGAATTGACACTCTTGTTTATGGCATCAGTAATCTCGCTAGGCTCTTGTCATGAGTTGAAAAGGCTATGGAAGCCTTTTGAGTTCGCTGACTTCGATCTTATTCTGACAGGGTCATAGTAAAAGTGGAAGTTCACCTCTCCCTTCAGAGAAAGTTACCTCCTTCTTTCTTTGATGCCCTGTTCTTTCCACTGGGATCTCACTCACAGAGATCTTCCATTTAGGGTTGTTTTTTTTTTTTTTTTTTTTTTGCCAGAGTGTCTTGAATTTCCATGCCTAAAATACTCTCATGGGCTCTTCAGCCAGATCCGAATGCCTTAAGGGCTGATTCTGTGGCCAGAGTGCTGTTTGGGACATCTACCATTCTATGAGTCTGCTGTGTATCCTGCTTCCCATGTTGGATCATTCTCTCCCTTTTTTATTCTATCAGTTAGTATTAGCAGACACTAGTCTTGTTTATGCGATCTCTTTGACTCTTAGACCTATCAGTATAATCAGTTGTGAACTGAAATTGATCACTTTGACTAGTGAGATGGCATTGGTACATGCCACCTTGATGGGATTGAATTGGAACCCCTGGCACGTTTCTAACAGCACCGTTTGGGGTAAGTCAGATTGAGCATGTCCCAAACAGTACATCTCCTTCTGTTATTCCCACTCTTATATTTAACAGAAATCACTTTTCAGTTAAATTTAAACACCTAAGAATAATTGTGTGTTAATTACCGAGTTCAACCAATAGTATTAAGTAGGACAAAAAGATACGAAAAGGAATAAAGTATTAAGTTGTTCCTCAACAGTCAGGACAAGGGCTGATCAAGTCACTGTTTCTCATAGTGTCCATTTCACTTCAACAGGTTTCCTTTTTGGTGCTCATTTAGTTGTCACCGATCAGAGAGAACACATGACATTTCTCCCTCTGGGACTGGCTTATTTCACTCAGCATGATGTGTTCCAGATTCCTCCATTTTGTTGCAAATGACCGGATTTCATTGCTTTTGACTGCTGTATAGTATTCTATAGAGTACATGTCCCATAATTTCTTTATCCAGTCTTCTGTTGATGGGCATTTGCGTTGATTCCAGGTCTTAGCTATTGTGAATTGAGCTGCAATAAACATTAAGGTGTAGACAGCTTTTTTGTTTGCCAATTTAATTTCTTTGGGTACATTCCTAGTGTGGGGAGCAACTCGGACTAGACTAAGTTACTGGAATTAAGACTTATTCTATGCATCTGCTCTCCCACAATATGGCGCTGGGAGAGGAGAAAACAGCTTCTACACAACTGCCTCCAGTTCAGCCAATAAACTGTAGGACCTACTCCTGATTGGAGGAGAGCAGCGTACTCGGCGTGTGGGCAGCCGAGTTAGGATTGGCGGAGGAGGACTATAAAGGAGGAGAGAGACGGCATGCACCAGGAACATCTAAGGGGAACATCTAAGGGGAACACCTGTGCAGCCCCCGAGAGAGCCGGCCGGCGGTGTGCCGCTCCCCTGCGGAAGTGGGGAATGTGGCCAGGGGGAACTGCCCTTCCACGGAGGTGGAAGGGTCAGTAGCCAACCCGGGAAGAACCAGCAGCAAACCCGGGGAGGGCCGAGCAGACGAAAGAACAGCGCAGGGTCCTGTGTCGTTCCTCCATGAAGAGGGGGAGCGACATAATGGTGCCGTGACTCAGATATGAAGCCTAGGCAGGGTTTAGTGTCGTTCCTCCACGAAGAGGGGGAGTGACATAATGGTGCCGTGACTCGGATATGAAGCCTAGGCAGGGTTTAGTGTCGTTCCTCCACGAAGAGGGGGAGCGACACCTAGGAGTGGGATGGCTGGGTCATGTGGTAGGGCTATATTCAGGTTTATGGGGAATCTCCAAATTGACTTTCAGAGTGGCTTTACCAGTTTGCATTCCCACCAACAGTGGGTTAGTGTCCCTTTTTCCCCACATCCTCACCAGCATCTGTTGTTGGTAGATTTCTGCATGGGAGCCATTCTAACCGGGGTAAGGTAAAACCTCACTGTGGTTTTGATTTGCATTTCCCTGATTGCTAGTGATCTTGAACATTTTTTCATGTGTCTGTTGGCCATTTGGACTTCCTCTTTTGAAAAATGTCTATTGAGGTCCTTGGCTCATCTCTTGAGTGGGTTGTTTGATTTGTTGTTTTGGAGTTTCTTCATCTCTTTGTAGATTCTGGTTATTAACCCTTTATCTGCTCCATAGTTTGCAAATATTTTTCCCATTATGTCAGTTGCCTCTTCACTTTCCTGACTGTTTCTTTTACAGTACAGAAACTTCTCAATTTGATGTGATCGCAATAGTTAATTTTGGCTTTGACTGAGTGTGCCTCTGGGGTCTTTACCAAGAAGTGTTTGCCGGTGCATTTATCTTGCAGGATTTCTCCAATGTTCTCCAATAATTTGATGGTGTCGGGTTGTAGATTTAAGTCTTTAATCCATGTTGCATGGATTTTTGTGTAAGGTGTAAGGTAGGCGTCTTGCTTCATGCTTCTGCAAGTGGAAATCCAGTTTTCCCAGCACCATTTATTGAATAGACTGTCCTTACTCCAGGAATTGGTTTTGGATCCTTGATCAAATATAAGTTGGCTGTAGATGTTTGGATTGATTTCTGGTGTTTCTATTCTGTTCCATTCGTTTATCCATCTGTTTCTGTACCAGTACCATGCTGTTTTGATTACAACTGCCCTGTTGTATGTCCTGAAATCTGGTATTGTGATGCCTCCAGCTTTTTTTTGTTGTTGTACAAGATTGATTTAGCTATTCGAGGTCTCCTGTGTCTCCATGTAAATTTCAGCATTATTTTTTCCAGATCGGAGAAGAATGTCTTTGGTATTTTTATTGGTATCACATTGAATCTATAAAATGCTTTTGGGAGAATGGACATTTTAGTGATATATATATTCTTCCAATCCATGAACATGGAAGAATTTTCCACTTTTTGGCATCCTCTTCTATTTCTTTTTTTAATATTTTTTAATTTTCATTGTAGAGATCTTTAACATCCTTGGTTAAGTTTATTCCAAGGTATTTGATTGTTTTTGTAGCTATTGTGAATGGGATTGATCTTAGAAGTTCTTCCTCAGCCGTGGCATCGCTTGTGTATGCAAAAGCTGATTGTTTTTGTGCATTGATTTTATACCCTGCTACTTTGCCAAACTCTTCTATGAGTTCCAGTAGTCTCTTAGTAGAGTTCTTTGGATTCCCTAAATAAAGAATCATATCATCTGCAAAGAGGGATAGTTTGAGTTCTTCCTTCCCAATTTGTATCCCTTTAATTTCTTACCTAATAGCTCTGGCAAAAACTTTCAGAACTATATTAAATAGCGGTGGTGAGAGTATGCATCCCTGTCTGGTACCAGATCTCAGCGGAAATGCTTCCAACTTTTCCCCATTCAGTAGGATGCTGGCCGTGGGTTTTTCATAAATTGATTTGATTGTATTGAGGAATGTTCCTCCTATACCCAGTTTGCTTAGAGTTTTCATCATGAAAGGGTGTTGTATTTTATCAAACACTTTCTCTGCATCTATTGAGATAATCATATGGTTTTTCTTCTGCAGTCTGTTAATGTGGTGTATCACATTGATTTGCGCACATTGAACCATCCCTGCATACCAGGGATAAATCACACTTGGTCTGGGTGGATGATCTTTCTGATGTATCATTGCATTCTATTGGCCAGAATTTTATTGAGGTTTTTTGCATCTATGTTCATCAGGGATATTGGTCTATAATTTTCTTTCAATGCCTCATATTTTTCCAGCTAAGGGATTAAGGTGATGCTGGCTTCATAGAAATAATTTGGGAGAATTCCGTCTTTTTCGATTGTTCTGAATAGTTTGAGAAGAATTGGAGTTAGTTCTTCTTTAAATGTCTGGTAGAATTCAGCAGTGAATCCATCTGGTCCTGGGCTTTTCATTTTTGGGTGGGCCTTTATTAATGTTTCAATTTCTGTCTCAGTTATGGGTCTGCTTAGGTTTTCTATGTCTTCCTGGTTCAATTTAGGTAGGTTGCATGTATCCAGGAATCTAACCATTTCTGATAGATTCCCCTGTTTGCTGGCATACAAGTCCTTGCAGTAATTTCTGATGATTCTTTTTATTTCTGGGGTGTCTATTGTTACGTTTCCTTTTTCATCTCTGATTTCATTGATTTGGGTCTTTTCTTTTTTTAGTTAGTTGGTCCAATGGTGTGTCAATTTTGTTTATTTTTTTTCAAAAAAAAAAAACAGTTCTTCATTTGGCTGATTTTTTGTAATGATTTTTTGGATTCAATCCTATTGATTTCTTCTCTGATTTTAATTATTTCTCTTCTCCTACTAGATTTGGGTCTGGTTTGCTGCAGATTTTCTAGATCCTTGAGATGCATTGAAAGCTCATTTATTTGGTGCCTTTCCAATTTCTTGATGTAGGCACCTATTGCTATAAACTTCCCTCTTAACACTGCTTTTTGTGTATCCCATAAGTTTTGATATGTTGTGTTGTTATCTTCATTTACTTCCAAAAAGTTTTTGATTTCTCTTTTGTTTTCATCTATGACCTAGTGTTCATTCAGAGCATGTTGTTCAGTCTCCATGTGTTTGCATATGCTTTAGGGATTCCTGAGTTGCTAATTTCCAACTTCATTCCTTATGGTCTGAGAAGCTGCATGGTATTATTCTAATACTTTTGATTTTGCCGAGATTTCTTTATGGCCTAGTATATGGTCAATCCTAGAGTAGGTTCCATGCACTGCTGAGAAGAATGTACATTCTTTAAGTGTAGGATGAAAAGTTCTGTAGATATCTGTGAGACCCATTTGGGCTATAGTGTCATTTAAATCTGTGGTATCCTTGTTAATCTTCTGTCCAGTTGATCTGTCTATTTCTGAGAGTGGAGTATTCAAGTCCCCCAGTACTATTGTATTGGAGTCTAAGTCTCCCTTTAAGTTCCTTAACATATCTTTTAAATAACCCAGTGCCCTGTAATTAGGTGCATATACATTGATAATCATTACATCTTCCTGTTGAATTGATCCCTTAGTCATTATATAGTGCCCCTCTTTGTCTCTCTTAACAGCTTTTGTGTTAACGTTTATTTTGTCTGATATTAAGATGGCTACGCCTGCTCTTTTTTCATATCTGTTGGCATGGAATATCTTTTTCCAACCTTTTGCTTTCAGTCTGCATGCATCTTTGTTGGAAAGATGTGTTTCTTGTAAGCAGCAAATAGATGGGTTTTGTTTTTAATCCATTCAGCCAGTCTATGTCTTTTAACTGGAGTGTTGAGGCCATTTACATTCAATGTGAGAATTGATAAGTAGTGACATGGCCCTGCCATTTTTCCAAAGATATTTCTAATATATGCTTTGAACTTCCTGTGATCTTTTACTGGTAGGTTTTCTTCCTTTACCTTCTTTCATATTGATGGCTGTGTTTCTGTGTGTAACACATCTTTAAGCATCTTTTGCAAGGCTGCACAAGTGGTGACAAATTTTTTCAATTTCTGTTTGCCATGAAACGTCTTTATTTCACTTTCTTTCACAAATGAGAGCTTTGCAGGATATAATATTCGGGTATGGCAGTTTTTCTCTCTTAGTACTTGGGCTATAACTTGACATTCCCTCCTAGCCTGTAGGGTTTCTGATAAGTCTGCTGTGAGTCTGATTGGAGACCCTCTGAACGTAATCTGATGTTTCTCTCTTTACACATTTGAGAATCTTTTCTTTACGTTTAACTGTGGTGAGTGATTACAATGTATCGTGGCGAGGATCTCTTCTGGTCATGTTCATTGGGAGTTCTATGTGCTTCCTGTACTTGGAAAGTTTTCTGCTTCTATCTCACTAAAAATGCCTTCTAATACTTTCTCTCTCTCCATGCCTTCAGGAACTCCTAGGATCTGAATGTTGGGATTCTAATAGTATACTGTAGATTCTCAACAATATTTTTTAGATTTCTAATTTCCTATTCTTTTCTTTGGTTTGACAAAATACTTTGCTGTGCTCTGTCTTCTAAGTCTGATATTCTGTCTTCTGCTTCACCAATTCTGTTTTCTGTTTTCAAAGCTCTCAAATGTGTTTTTTATGTGTTCTATTTTATTCCTCATTTGATTTTGATTTCTCTTCAATATCTCAATTTCATGTTCTATTAAATTCCTCATTTCATTTTGTTTCCTCCTTAAGATTTCATTTTCACGAGAGAGATTTTCTGTCACGTCCTGCATGGATTTCAGTAGTTAATGCATTTGTTTCGTTTACTTCTAAATATTCTTATCATAAATTTTTTGAGTTCCATTTCTTGCATTTCTTCTGTCTCATCATCTTCATAATCTTGTATTGGAATGTAATGTTTTTTTGGGAGCGTCATGATGTCTTCCCTGTTCTTGTTTCCTTGGTTTTTGCGTTTTTTGTTTGGCATTGTGGATATATTTTTTGTTTTCTTCATTTTTTTTTTGCTGTGGCAGCTTTTGTCGTTGTACTATGACTGTAGATTAAGTGGACTGTCTGCTTTAGGTGAATCTCTAGAGGCTTGTGGTGGGTGTAGCCAGAGAGCTCTGTTCAGTTCTTCAGGGTTAAGGGTGTGCCTAAGGTGATACACCCAGGTTTGGGCGTGGTAAATCTTTTCTCTCTCTCTCTCGCTCTCTCTCTCTTTTAATCCGACGGGAAGTAATTCTGTTCAGCTGAGCTCTTCTCCTCAATGGAGACCAGTGCCTGAGTGCTAGCCCCAGTGGGTATAATATTCATCTGCTCTGTCCCAAGGACCACACAAAGGATCTGTTCAGTCCTCAGTATAAGTTCAGATTCTCCTGCAATGTCTCTCACCAAGTTGCCAAGGCTGCCCGAGCTTGTGGCATCTGCCACCAAGACTACTCACGTCCCATCCACAGCGTGAGTTCTCCCACCCACTCTCAGTTTTTTTCACAGTCCTGGTTCATAAGCTCCACACATTCACTAGGTCTTTTTCCCCTGTTATTACTCCCCACCAGACTCAGGTTTTTCTGTTTGGCTGAGGATCAGCACAGCCCCGAGCTGGCACAGCTCTTACATATGTCCAAAATGGCACCTTCTCTATTATCTCGCATGCCTTTTTAAGGTGAGTGGAGAGAATTGTGTCCCTACTTTCCTTTTATTTTTTTCTTTCCTCTAGTTAGGCTGGTGTACTTTCCCCTACAGGGCTTCAAGCCTCATTTCCTCTAGGCTCTTCCTGCCGCTTTTTTGCAGTGTCTCGGGCTACTGTAATTTTGCCTCACCTCTCTTTCCAGCACTGGTGCAGAGGAGACTCTCGGCAGCTGGGGTCCCGAGCTGTGGGCACTTGTGCCCTACACATAGATCCACTGTGTCCCTCTAATTCGGAAGAGTTTCCTCTGCAGTTTTTTCCCTAACTCTTCCCTGAGACTACATTATCTCCACTTAAATTAAAATATCTTTTCCTGTACTATCAGTGAGCTCCCTCCCTATTCCGCCATCTTGGAACCTCCCCTTCTTACAATCCTTTGTGTTTCAATTACAATCCCAAGATTCCTATTCTGGGGCTGATATTGTGGTGCACTCAATTAAGCCATGGCTTGTGATGCCAGCAACCCATATGGTTGCTGACTCCTGTCTTGCTGCTCCAATTCCAATGCAGTTTCCTGCTAATTTGACTAGAAAAGCAATGGAAGGTGGCCCAACTGCTTGGGCCTCTCCATCCATGCAGGAGACCTGGAAGAAGCTCCTAGCTTCTGGCTTAAGTCTGCCCCAGGTATTGCAGACATTTCGGGGGGGGGAATAGAAAATCTTTGTCTTTCCCTCTCTGCCTGTAACTCTGCCTTTCAAATAAATAAATAAATAAATAAATAAATTTTTCAAAGATCCTTTTTTAATTTACCTATATTGTTTGTCAGGATAGTTTTGCATTGCTATTTTGGTCATTAATATGGATATTGAATCATGGATACATAACTAATAAAGTCTACTGATGCTATCATTTTACCAGTTCAAGTGTAATATGAAAAGCTTACCTCCCTTCATGTCTCTTTTATTTCTTTATTTATAATTATTTTAAACATTTTTCCATAGACATTTAAAAATATCTGATGTAATAAAATTTGCTTCAATCATCATATATGATTTATAAAAATCTAAAGAGAAAAGAAATCCTCTTATAATTACCCACTTTTGTTTACTGCTTTGTTTCTTACTTCTTTATTTCCAATTTGCTTTCTTTTATGCTTTCCTTTCTATTTGGGAAAACTTCCTTCGACCATTCATGTAAAGTAGGTGCTGGCATGTTGTTTTTACTTTTCCTTTACCTGAGAATATCTTGATGTTTCCTGCTTCACTGAAAGATGTCTTACTTCAGTATAGGAATCTGGGTGGACAACACTTTTCTTTAAGAATTAAAATATATATTTTGTCATCTCCTTCTGTCATACATGGCTTTGTTTTTCTCTGGTTATTCTCAAGATTTTTATCTTTGGCATTTAGTCTTCAGAAATTTGATTATTATGTACTTTGGTATGGATTTCTTTGAGTTTCTTCCATTTGTGTTTCACTCAGCTTCTCAAACATGAGGTTCATCTCTTGCAATTTTGAAAAGTTTTCAGTCATTATCTTGGAGTGACTTTCTAACATCTCTTCCTCTCTGCTTCTGAGATTCCAATGTGATAAAATTAGATCTTTTGTTTTATATAACAAATCTCTGAGGCTCTGTTCATTTATTTTTTTCAGCACTTTTTTCTCTGTTGTTTAGATTGGGTAATTTATATTGCTGCATCTTTCACTTCATAGTTTGTTTCATTCACTACCTCCCTTCTATTTTAGAGCATATCCACTGAGCTTCTTATTTTATTATTGAATTTTCTAGTTTTAAAATTTTCAGGTTTGTTCTTCATGTCTTCTATGTCATTTCTGAGAATTTATATCCCTCCCCCTTGTCATTCCTTCCTCTCTCTATGTTTCTCTACATAAATAAAACAAATCTTTAAAAATCCCAGAGTGAGTTATTTTTTTGGTAAAAAAGATACACTATTTCCAAAAGTAAAACTACCTAGGCAAAATCAGGTAAATGCAGAATCATAATACATAAGCACATCCACTTCTGTAGAAAAAGAAAATAGGATATGATCTCAGCATTGACAGAGATAGTGAAACATAACTTGCCAGGTGTTTTTCTCATAACCTTAAGCTATTATAAGTGAATTTGCTGAAGGTCAAATTCTCACAGTAAAAATCAATTAGGTTAAACTGAACTAAGAGGGGCTGACATTGTGAGGCAACAGGGTAAGCTGCCGCCTGCAATGCCAGCATCCTATGTAAGCACAGGTTTTGTGTCCTTGCTGTTCCACTTCCAATCTGCTTCCCCACTGATGCACCTTGTGAAAGCAGCAGAAGATAGACAAAATATCTGGGCTCCTGCCACCCACATGGGAGACCTGCATAGAGTTCCTGGTTCCTGGTTTCAGTCTGGCCCTGCTCCAACCATTGAGGCAATTTGGAGACTGAACAGAGGATGGAAGACCTCTTTCTCTATGTCTCTACAACTTCTCTCTGGAATTCTGCCTGTAATATAAATAAATAAATCATTTAAAAAAATAATTGCGAACTATTTCAAGATTTATGTGGAAAACTATGGATAAGAAAGACTGTATTGTAATAATATCTTAATCTACTTGCTAGCCACCAGATATTTAACTAATATCTTCTTAAGTAATGACATTCAAACTTTCTTATTACAGTACATAAGAAAAATACACTTTGTATATATTCCAGTAAGCTCATAAGTACTTATATGTGTAGGTATGTTTGTGCATGTGTACAGTTTGTATGTACATCCTCTGTACAGTGCATGCTGATAGCTTTTAAAATTTATATTATTTAAGGAATACAACTTTGCATATAATATATACAGATTTGGGAATATGATGCTTCTTCCCCCCACCTCCCTCCCACCCATACTCCTGCCTTTCTTCCTCCTCCCTCTTCCTTTCCCATTCTTATTTTTTACAGAGATAAATTTTCAGTTAATTTTTATACTCTTAAGATCAGTTTCAATTTGTTGTTTGTTACATCAGTCTCATAATACACTATGAATTATAAACTACAGTTTGGAAAATATAAAATAATTTTCATAAAATATCCCCAATGATTAATAAATGCTGCTACATATATATGAAAATGGAAATAAGAACTCCTTTTTATCCTCTTCTTTGGGATTTTCGTGTTTTAGATAAAAAGGACATTTGTATAAGGGCCACTAGGACTGACACGATATATATTGTTGTTGATGAAATGTTTTATTTTCAAAGCTTCACATTAAACTTCAGATAACAGTATTTTTTTTTTTTGTTTTTGACAAGCAGAGTTAGACAGTGAGAGAGAGACGGAGAGAAAGGTCTTCCTTTTTCCGTTCATTCACCCCCCAAGTGGCCACTACAGCCGGCGCTGCACTGATCCGAAGCCAGGAGCCAGGTGCTTCCTCCTGGTCTCCTATGCGGGTGCAGGGCCCAAGCACTTGGGCCATCCTCCACTGCCTTCCCGGGCCACAGCAGAGAGCTGGACTGGAAGAGAAGCAACCGGGACAGAATCCGGCACCCCAACAGGAACTAGAACCCAGGGTGCCGGCGCCGCAGGCAGAGGATTAGCCTAGTGAGCCAGGGTGCCAGCCCAACAGTATTTATTTTTTGACAATACAAGAGTCAATTGATAAAGACTAGATCTCACAGAAAAAGGGATCAGCAGGCACATACATCTTCTTACTCTCTGGAAATCAATTGTAGAGTTGTGCTTGGCCTGGGGGCATAGGTAAGTGTTATACATTCCTGTGTTGTATTAAAGGAGCCTAATGGTGCTCCTTTTGTAAGGAGGGAATTGTAAGTTACAATGTGCATGATAGTTTGGGAATTCAAATACTATGTGCTAAATCACAGCAACTTTAGGAAGGAAATTAAAATTTTCTGTGCAAGCTTCTTTTCTTACTCAGGAGAACCTCAAGATTCCTTCTCTTCAGAGGCAGGGAAGGTTCAGCTGCATGACACAAACCGGATCAGTGTGCATGCCCACTGCTTCATGTATCCATTATTGCTCCTGTGTATTAGTGTCCACTTTTCTGCCGGCAGACCTTTGCCAAGAGTGGCATGTTCCTACAGTCTTCTTTATTTCTCACTGACACTCAACCAACAGGTCTCCAGATTGATTTTCCCAGAAATTAATGTGTGGGTGTGAGGAGAAAGAAGGGAGGTTTGTATTGATGGATGGCACTGTCCCATGTGGCTTGCCCTTTTGGTGTGCTTGGAACAAGGGAGGAAGGTGTGTCCAGGGGAAGTGTGAGTCATGTGTAGATGGGGCAAGGATTGGGGATGGTGTTGTAGGTACGTGAGTCCCAAGAGACCTAACAGTGGTTCTCAGAGGAGGGATCCTCAGTCCTCAGTGGGGATCCAGGCAGAGGGTGGGGCAGGTGATGAGCAAACCCCCTGGAACTTGGTGACACTGAGGGACAGGGCTACATACTCCAAGATCCATAGGGCATCAGTGTGCAGCAAAGGTTGCCCATAATATGTACTCATAACTTCTCATCTTTACCATGGTTGGGTTGGAACAGCCACAGACAGTAAAGGAAGGATTGAGGGAGGCTGTACCTTCCAGCATAAGTTTATTTCAGGGGGAATTGCAATTACTGTACAGACAAAAGCAGTATGGACTCAGGGTTTCATTCTCTAGCAGTATTTTCATATATACTTCCATAATGGGGAATCTAGTTGTGCAATCAAATCTCAATAAAAATGTCTTCTCTTTCTCCACATGACTTCTCTGTTAGGTTGGCAATGACATACATAGATTTGCAAGCAGCCATATTTTGAGTAATTAGAAAATATGTAAGATTTTTTATTACCCTAGGATTTAATTTGAAAATATTTTGAAAGTTAAAAACAAATATGTGATGTGATTTAATCTTGGAAGTGTAAAAATATGGTTGAGTAGGTCAGAATAAGATCCAAATCTCCTGAAAAAGAAGATGATCTAGAGTCTTCCCAACTTGTTGAATCTGTGTGGTTGGAAGTATCATAATGCTGGTCCCTATATAATTATCCTTTCAAAGAATTATTAGATAATCAAAGAGACAGACAGATATGAGAGAGAGAAAGAGAGAGAGAGAGAGAGAGAGAGAGAGGAGAGGACTCCCATGCTAATGTTCCTGGGGAAGAGCTGAAGATGGGCTAAGTACTTAGGCCCCTGCCACCTGTGTGGGCACCGGGATGTACATCTTTGCTCATGGCTTTGACCTGAACCTGGCTGTTGTGGCCATTTGAAGTAGTGAACTTGTGGATGGAAGCCCCATGTGCCCTGTGTGTGTGTCTCATCTTCTCTCTATCACTCTGCTTTCCAAATAAATAAATCTTTAAAAAAACAAGGTGATTTGGGACAGTTTTAGGGAGAAAGAGGAAAGAACTGATGTCACAAACAGCACTATGAAATGCCATAACATCATCTTGCAAACACTTTCTTTCTTAAAGTCTATTCAGAAATGAAGACAGAGCAGTAATAATTTTTTTTTCAATACAAAATTCTCCATTGTCTTGATGTCACAAATATCACTTGAAAGTCTCCCAATATGTGTAATTCCGGTCATTTGCTGGACACAATGACATTTGGCTGCATCTGTGAGAAGCTATTTACATTCACATATGAATTTAAAAACAGTTCTACAGCTATGAAATCCTATTCATAATGTACTAAGTTTGGGGAAAGGCAGAAAAGTATAGGCATCAATTATTTTCCCATTTGCAGAGATTTAAAAATATTTTCCTATTCCAAAAGAACTGAAAATCTATGGCCAAAATAAAAATGAAGAATAAATGTAGGATATTGTAGTTTACAGAAAATATGTGTGAAGTCTCTAGGTTATGGAGCTTATTATAAGAAGTAGAACTTGCTTTTCCCAGCTACCCTCCATGGAATCCATACAGCATGTTCTTCATTCTCAGCATAACTTAAAGGGAAGTGTTCAAAATGTCCAGAGTCCTTAAGCTCTGAAAATGAAGGAGGGAGATGTCCTCAAATTCCTTATTGCAGGAACCCACCAGAGTGCAGTGTGGAAGTTTGCTGCTGCCACCGGAGCTGCTCCTATTGCTGGCCACTTTACACCTGCAACTAACCAGACCCTTCTGGGAGCCACGTTTTGTGGTTGTTACTGCTCCCAGTGCTGACCACCAGCCTCTCACAGAGGCGTCTTATGTGAACTTGCCTATCATTGTTGTGTGTAAAACAGACTCTTCTCTGCGCTATGCGGACATTGCCATCCTTGCAACACCAAGGGAGGCCATTCAGTGGGTCTGATGTGGTGAATACCACGAGGCTCTGCACATGCGTGGTGCCATCTTCTGTGAACACCCGTGGGAGGTCATGCCTAATCTCTACTTCTTCTTTTTTTTTTTTTTTTTTTTTTTGACAGGCTGAGTGGACAGTGAGAGAGAGAGAAAGGTCTTCCTTTTTTGTTGGTTTACCCCCCAGTGTCCGCTGCGCCCGGTGTGCTGTGGCTGGCGCACCGCACTGATCCGAAGCCAGGAGCCAGGTGCTTCTCCTGGTCTCCCATGCGGGTGCAGGGCCCAAGCACTTGGGCCATCCTCCACTGCCTTCCCGGGCCATAGCAGAAAGCTGGCCTGGAAGAGGGGCAACCGGGATAGAATCTGGTGCCCCAACCGGGACTAGAACCCGGTGTGCCGGCGCCGCAGGCGGAGGATTAGTCTACTGAGCCGCAGCACCGGCCCTAATCTCTACTTCTACAGAGATCCTGGAGAGCTTGAAAACTAATAGCAGGCCACTTCTGAAAAAGGTGTGACCAAGGAAAAATTTCAGGATGAATGGACTATCCCACTGAATTCATGGCTACTGATCCTAAGGTTGCAGACTGATCTGTAAACATGCAAGTACCCTCTGCGCCTACTCAGCAATTCCCCACTGAAGACTAGAGTGCTCAGCCTGCCACTGAAGACTGGTCTGCAGCTCCCACTTCTCAGGCCATTGAGCGGCTGGGATCAACCACTGCATGGTCTTAAGTTGCTCTTCACAGTCTCTGAAGCAGAAATGGAAATGAGGTTGATGGAAAATAAACACCAATTTCTTTTAAAAAATGAATTAGAACTCAAGCAGAAGAAAATGCTAAGGAAGTAGGGCACTTGCAGAGGCAAAATACTCGGGTCATATCTGTGCTCTCTATATGGTATTGCACAAAATACCCATGTGTTACCATACTGGTTATGCATGATGGTGAAAAACATACCCACATTCTTTGAGTCTAATAGGAAATAGACCTAAAGGAAATATTTTGATTTCTGAAATAGGTCTGTGATTACTTTAAAATTTGCTGTATGTGGATGAAATGGTCATTTACCATTCAATCACTGTTTATAGCTGTTGCTTATATTCCTACCAAGGTAGGTTTCTTTTTTCTTTTTACTTTTTAAAATTCTCATTTGGTGAATCATTAAGCCTTTTTTACTGTAATGTAATTTTAAATTGTTATTTCAAAAACTAAAACAAGAAAGAAAGTGAGATGTATGGAGGGTAGAAGGAAAATAGGGGGAGGGACAAAGGGAATATCATTATATTTTTAGAATTGTATCTAAACTATATTGAATCTGTCAAAACTAAGCAAAAATTCAAAAGGACTAGCAATATTTATACTAAATCATTGCAAAGATTTATGAGTGTCATAACATGTATGAAGTAGGTACTACAGTACAAATGGATTTGGTTCACTACTTTATATAAATATGTAAATATGTGTACCATTTTTCATTGAATTTTCATTTCATTTACTTTTAAAATTACATCTCTAGCAAGTGATATTGATTTTTAACTTCCAGCAAGTATATAAAGGAAATTGTTAAATGAATTTGAATTCAGAAACTGATTTGGTTTAAATAAATCATTTATTAAATATTTATATTTGTTAGCAGACATTGTGTAGAATCAAAAATTGGTTTTGAAAGGCTGTCCTCAGTCACATTATGTGCTGAAAAAGTTTTCTTCTTGCGTGTGATGTCAGAGAAACATAAGATGATATTCTAGTCATGCAACACAGCATAACTCAACAGCAGATTCTGTCTATCAAGTGGTCAAGTGTTCCCTAAGCATCACCACAGTTGTCTAACAGGGTCACAGTGATCACTATTGCAATAATTTCATCTGCCTAATTTGTCTGTTGTTAGTCTCTTAATGTTGCTAAACAGAATATTCTATCATGGGTGATTAATCAGAAATGCCATTTATTTATTTATTTTTAAATATTAGTATGCACTTTATTATACTAAACTCAGGCAATGGTCTGGCAATAAAAAGACTGCTTATGGAATACTACTATGTTAGACTTTACCAGTGATATGTCTTTAGAACTGAATTACCAGTGTTACCTCTTCAGAACTAAGGTTTCCCCCAGAAAAAAAAAAAAAAGATGAATGGAAACAATTGCTCCGTAGACTTGGTAGTTGCTGTTTCAAAAGCAGTTGCTTACACAAATGCAAACTTAGGGGGAAAAAAACCAAAAACCTCTAGGACGCATGACTTGCTTTGATTTCAGTATGCATCCACATTTCAGCTTTTAGTGGTCCTGAAGGGAAAGTGGGAAAACGCAGCAACATGCTGGGAACCAAGCCTGCCAATCTTGGGAATGTGCTATGAATGCTGAGTTCTTTCTCAATCCCTGTGGACAACTCAGAGGCATCAACAATGCATCAACACCAAAGTACACGGATTAATGGTTCTTTTTGTTCCAGTTGTCTGATTCCAAACTAAATCCAACGCACTGTAAGCATGACCAAATGAGAGCCTTGTTTAAAATATCTCCAGTGTTGAAAAGCAAAAGCAATTGCAGGAAAGAACAATTCAGTGGCTCCTGTGTGCTTCAATGTCTCCAAATGGCCTTTTCCCTGGGTTTAACCACCAAGGATTTGGAGTGGGCAGATATGAGCAAATGTGCTGCTGCCATTCTTGACATCTTATCAGAACCTGAGATGCAAGAATGTGTCAGCTATAAGAACAAGAGCAGAAGGTTGCAGAGCTGAGGCTCTGGCCTTCCTTTCCTGGGCTGGTGGACAGTGAGTGAATGTGGTCCCCAAACTCAACAAGAGGGGTCAGAGACTTTCCAACTTCAGAGTTCTGGGTGGTGATGGTGCACAAATGGCCTTGAAGGATGAAGGGAAAGTAGCACCCCTTGATAAAGGTTGGGGACAAAGATAGAAATACCTGAATTCCAATTGCAGAGGGGAGCAGAGGGGTCACAATTTATGCTTTGGCCAAATGTGGCAGTGGAGCAGGGGAAACAGGATGATGGCTTGGAGAAGGCATCATTTAAGACAGCAAAAGAAACTGGAGTGCAGACAAAGCACACCTACATCCAACAGTAGTCTCAGGGCCTGCCACCTGAATTCTTCACTTTTACTCTAAAGAGTCACCCCAAACTGGAAGGCTGATGTGGGGTGGGGATAGAGTGAGGGCAGAGGGTGGGGCAGGAGGAGAAGGCAGAGACCCAGGCTACGTAATCAGCACCAAGGTAATTGTGAAATGTGTCTTTTCACAGTTGAGTTAGCTATGCCCCACCAATAAGGATGGGAATCAATTTAAATATGCTTTCTTGATCCTGGAAGTTCAACTACAAGGATAGTGGTTATACTTGACACTACTATGTTATAACACAACTTATACATTTCAAATGGACAAAAACTTAGTTTCATTATAAAGTATCTTTAGATAAATTGCCTTTGAATTGGAGCTTTCTTTCCAGAATTTTGAGGCCCACAAGATGAACCTAGAAATTTGCTACTGTGAAAATGAAGACTGCTGAAATCATATGGTGGAATGAGGGGCAAAACCTATGACATTTCTTTCTGATTAGTTTATTTTTTAAATTTATGTGTATGCATTTCATAAATACAACATTAGGAACATAGTAATTCTCCCCAACTTACCTGCCTTCCCACCCACTCCCCCACCCCACTTCCTTTTCCCTCTACTGTTCCTTGTCCTGTTTTTCACTAAAATCTATGTTCATTTAACTTTATATATAGAGGGTTCACTCTATTCTAGGTAAAGAGTTCAACGCTTTGTATGAGAAAAAAAGAGAAAAATTTGAAAAATAAAGAAACAGCAACAACAAACTGTTCCTCAATAGTGTGGGGAGCAACTGAGACTAGGCTAAGTTACTGGAATTAAGACTTATTCTACGCATCTGCTCTCCCACAATATGGCGCTGAGAGAGGAGTAAACAGCTTCTACACAGCTGCCTCCAGTTCAACCAATAAACTGTAGGACCTGCTCCTGATTGGAGGAGAGCAGCGTACTCGGCGTGTGGGTAGCAGAGTTGGGATTGGTGGAAGAGGACTATAAAGGAGGAGAGAGACAACATGCACCAGGAACACCTGAGGAACATCTGAGCAGCCCCCGAGAGAGCCGGCCGGCGGTGTGCCGCTCCCCCGCGGAAGTGGGAAAGTGGCAGGGGGGCACCGCCTTTCCACGGAGGTGGAAGGGTTGGTAGCCAACCCGGGAAGAACCAGCAGCAAACCCGGGAAGGGCTGAGCAGACAAAAGAACAGCACAGGGTCCTGTGTCATTCCTCCATGAAGAGGGGGAGCAACAAATAGTCCAGACAAGGGCTGCTCAAAGTTATTGCATCTCAAAGGTGATTTAGCTTTTTTTCAATCTTCCTCTATGTGATGCTTATTTCCCTTAGTATAATGCTCTTCAGGTTCCCAGGTCGTATCCCAAATGGCAGGAGATCTTTCTTATTTAAAGCTTAATACTATTCCAAGATATCTACTCCTGCTTGATTTCCATTTACCTGGTATACTTTTATCCAGCCCTTCACTTTCAGTATGTCTGTATCTTTGGTTGTGAAGTGAGTTTCTTGTAGGCAATGTATAGTGTGACCTTGGTTTTTTATCTATTCAACAAACCTAAGTCTTTTGGCTGGAGAATTTAATATATTTACATTAAAGGTTAGTGTTGATATTTAAGAATTATGACCTGTCATTTTGTTAATTGGATTTTACCTGCTCAGTTAATGAATTTGGTGGTGTTATGTCTTTTAATGATGTTTAATTCTAATGCAGGATGCATTCCAGAATTTCTTATAAGGCTGGTCTGGTGGTGGTGAATTCTCTGTTTTTGCTTATCTGAAAAATATTCTACTTCTCCTTCACTTTTAAAGGCTAGCTTTTCTGGATGTAATATTCTTTGTTGGAAATGTTTTTCTTTTAAGTCCTTGAATATTCCATCCTGCTGTCTTCTGACCTGTAGGATTTCTACTGAGAAGTCTGATGTTAATCCAATTGGTTGTCCTTTATATGTAATTTGACACTTTTATCTTATTGACTTTAGAATTCGCTCTTTGTCCTTAACTTGGAAAAGACCTTCTTTGGTTGTGTCTGCTTGGAGTTCTTTCAGCTACTTGTATCTGGATGTCCATGTATCTTTCAAGACATGGGAAATTTCTAATTATTATTTCATTTAGCAGATTCTAAAAGACTTTTTTTCCTTTTTTCTCTTTCAGGAATACTAATTATATGAATATTTGGTAGTTTAACCATATCACCATAGTTCGCATAGATGTTCTTCATTCTTTTTAATTTTTTCTCTTTATCTCTGTCTGGCTGGGTTATGTCAAGAGTAATAAATACTTTTGGTTGTTTCTACATCTTGGCTGTTAAGTATAATGCTGCAATGATTGAACATGGAAATATATATATGGTACTGATTCCATATCTTTGGTATATAAACTAGGTCATATTATAAGTAGTTTAATTTTTAAATCTTTGAAAACTGTTCATATTATTTTTGACAATGGCTTTACTGATTTACACTTCCATATACAGTTGTACAGTGTTCAAGGGTTCAATTTATTCCATATCCTTACATGCACTTGTTTACTCTTGGGATTTTTTGGGAGGATCTTTTTTAATAATAGCAATCTGTATTAGTCAGCTTTGCATCACCACAATGAAATAGTTTAGGC
This sequence comes from Oryctolagus cuniculus, assembly GCF_964237555.1. NCBI lineage: Eukaryota > Metazoa > Chordata > Mammalia > Lagomorpha > Leporidae > Oryctolagus > Oryctolagus cuniculus. Next base: position 39,234,536 of record NC_091453.1, on the reverse strand, counting down.
AGCTAACTTCATAAAGTGAAAAGGTTTATTTAACCTAGTTTCTGAGATTCTAAGTCCATAATTTGGTGGGGTATAGGGAAAATTTGCTTTTCCTCTGGTAAGAGTGGTGGATGACAACAGTGGGAGTGCATTTCAGAGTGAGTTGTCATATATCAAATCTGAGTAAAGGAAGAGAGACCCACAATCCCCTTTAATGATATGTCGTCAAGGACCTGAGGACTTTCCACTACTTTCCACTAGGTCACACCTCCTAAAGTTTCCACTGCTACCCTGGGGACTTGAGCTCAAACAATAGTACCATCTTAATGAGGTGAGGTGATATTTCACTGTAATTTGATTTGCATTTCTATGATAATTAGTGAAATTAAATACATTTTCTTTTTTTAAAGATTTATTTATTTGAAAGTCGGAGTTACACACAGAGAGGAGAGGCAGAGAGAGAGAGAGAGAGGGCAAGAGAGAGAGAGAGAGATCTTCCATCCGCTTGTTCACTCCCCAATTGGTTGCAATGGCCAAACTGTGCCTATCCGAAGCTAGCAGCCAGGAGCTTCTTCTAGGTCTCCCATGTGGGTGCAGGGGCCCAAGGATTTGGGCCATTTTCTACTGTTTTCCCAGAGAGCTGCATCAGAAGTGGAACAGCCATGGGTCTCGAACCGGCGCCCATATGGGATGCCAGCACTGCAGGTGGCAGCTTTACCCACTATGCCACAGCGCCAGCCTCTGAATACATTTTCATACACCTATTGGCCATTTGTATGTCTTTGGAAAAATAGGTCTAATAGCATGTTTTTCTCATTTATAAATTTTCAATTTAATTTTATTTTTAAAGATTTATTTATTTGTTTATTTATGTGAGATGCAGAGTTACAGAAATAGAGGGAGAAACAGAGAGTTCTTCCATCCACTGGAAGTTCTAACCAGAGCAAATACAAAATGGAAACAAATAAAAAGCATATCAATAAGAAAGGAAGAAGTTAAATTGTTCTTGTAAACAAATGACACAGTTTTTTATATAGAAACCGTGAATCATCCACCAAAAATCTATTATTACTAATAAATTTAGTAAAATTGCAGATTACCAAATCAAAATTAAATCAGTAATGGTTTCATACACTCACAATGCTCTATGCACAAAAAGAAATTAATAACTCACTACGATAGGTGGTGAAGACTTTGACCAGGCCCTGTTATGACACATTGTGAAGGAGTTCAAGAGGGAGACAGGGGTTGATTTGACCAAAGACAACATGGCACTGCAGAGAGTGAGAGAAGCTGCTGAGAAAGCCAAATGTGAGCTCTCCTCATCTGTGCAGACCGACATCAACTTGCCATATCTTACAATGGATGCTTCTGGACCCAAGCATTTGAACATTAAGTTGACCCAAGCTCAATTTGAGGGAATTGTTGCAGATCTGATCAAGAGGACTATGGCTCCATGCCAGAAATCTATGCAAGATGCAGAAGTTAGCAAGAGTGACATAGGAGAAGTGATTCTTGTTGGTGGCATGACTAGGATGCCCAAGGTCCAGCAGACTGTGCAGGATCTTTTTGGCCGAGCCCCAGGTAAAGCTGTCAATCCTGATGAAGCTGTGGCTATTGGAGTTGCTATTCAAGGAGGCGTATTGGCTGGTGATGTCACAGATGTGCTGCTCCTGGATGTCACTCCCCTGTTTCTGGGTATTGAGACTCTAGGAGGTGTCTTCACCAAGCTTATTAACAGGAACACACTATTCCAACCAAAAAGAGCCAGGTGTTTTCTACTGCTGCTGATGGGCAGACTCAAGTCAAGATTAAAGTATGTCAGGGGGAGAGAGAGATGGCTGGAGACAACAAACTTCTTGGACAGTTCACTTTGATTGGAATTCCTCCAGCACCTCGAGGAGTCCCTCAGATTGAAGTTACATTTGATATTGATGCCAATGGGTTTTTTTTTTTTTTTTTGACAGGCAGAGTGGACAGTGAGAGAGAGAGAGACAGAGAGAAAGGTCTTCCTTTTGCCGTTGGTTTTTTTGCCGTTGGTTCAGCTTCCAATGGCCGCCGCAGCCAGAGCGCTGCGGCCGGTGCATCGCACTGATCCGAAGCCAGGAGCCAGGTGCTTCTCCTGGTCTCCTATGGGGTGCAGGACCCAAGTACTTGGGCCATCCTCCACTGCATTCCCGGGCCATAGCAGAGAGCTGGCCTGGAAGAGGGGCAACCGGGACAGAATCCGGAGCCCCGACCGGGACTAGAACCCAGTGTGCCAGCGCCGCAAGGCGGAGGATTAGCCTAGTGAGCCATGGCGCCGGCTGACGATGCCAATGGGGTTGTACATGTTTCTGTTAAAGATAAGGGCACAGGACGTGAGCAGCAGATTGTAATCCAGTCTTCAGGTGGATTAAGCAAAGATGACATTGAAAATATGGTTAAAAATGCAGAAAAGTATGCTGATGAAGACCGGCCAAAGAAGGAACGGGTTGAAGCAGTTAATATGGCTGAAGGAATCATTCATGACACAAAAACCAAGATGGAAGAATTCAAGGACCAGTTGCCTGCTGATGAGTGTAACAAGCTAAAAGAAGAGATTTCCAAAATGAGGGAACTCCTGGCTCGAAAAGACAGCGAAACAGGAGAAAACATTAGGCAGGCAACATCTTCCCTTCAGCAGGCATCACTGAAGCTCTTTGAAATAGCATACAAAAAGATGGCATCCGAGCGAGAAGGCTCTGGAAGTTCTGGCACTGGGGAACAAAAGGAAGATCAAAAGGAGGAGAAGCAGTAGTAACAGCAGTAAATTTTGAAGCTGAAAGGATGGCATATGATGAAGCTTGGGATTGAAGGGACTTCCTGAGCAGAAATGAGCAAACTTCAGTCTTTTTACTGTGTTTTTGCAGTATTCTATATATAATATATATTCTATATATAATATATAAATTTAGTGACCGTTATTAGCAAATGATCATTTAATGGGTGATAATTGCAACAGTATAGCATTCACTGTGTTTTATCCTGGCCTGTTGCCATTTTTTAGCTGCATGTAAAAGAGAGGGCAGTACAATTTATTGATAACTATAAAGACTTAACATGGCTTTGTGTGTTCAAGGGGTGAAACCATCTCACACGCAACAATAAAGATAGTCAGCCAAAGATCTAGAACAAGACTGTATGGGGATGAGATCTTTTTAAGTTAGAAGTACTGCTGTACCAAATCTGTGTAAATGGGGTCCTTTAACTGAGGCCTTACTAGGCAAGCCAGTAGCTGTGCCATGTTTGTAAGTGGGTGGGACAGAAGAATGGAAAACTAAGCTAGCTACTCACATAGCATCTAAAACAAGGTAGTAATGAGGCTCCCTAAATTTCCCTAAGGCATACTTTTCTAGCTACCTATGGGTCTGTGTCCTGCCACCTCCATCCCTGAGGTTGTTCTTTGGAGCAACTTTTTTTTTTAAATAAATATGAAACACACACACACACACAAAGAACTCAATACAATAGCCACAAAAATCAAAATATTAGGAATAAATTAAACCAAAGAGATGAAAGGTATGCTCCCTGAAAACTATATAACAGTGGAGATAAATAGAAACAGACACAAGTAGAAAGACAGTTTGTTTTCATGGATTGGAAAAATTAATATTGTTGAGATGTCAGATTCAATGCAGTCCTATCCAAATTCCAATGACAGTTTTCAACAAAATAGTAAAACCAATCCTAAGATGTGTGGGAAATCAAAAAAAGATCCTGAATAGGCATAGTAATCTTGAATAAATAAAACAAACTGGAGGTATCACATTACCTAACTTCAAAATGTATTACAAATTTATATTACTCAAAGCACCATGATAGTAGCATACAACGGCAGATACATTAGGCCAATGGAACAGAATAGAGAACCAAGGGATTAGTTCACAAATTTATGAGTGATTAATTTTCAGCAAAGATAAGGGAAAAGCAATATTTTCAATAAATGCTGTTGGAAAGACTGGAAATTCTCATGCAGATAAATAATATTGGATCTTTATCTCATACCTTATACAAGTTAATTCCAAAATAATTAAAAACTTTTACCTTTTCAGATGTTACTACTAGAAGGGAATATTTTAATTTTATTTTTGCTTATTTCTTCATTAATTATAATTAACTAATTTTTCCTACTGATTTGGGGTTTGGTTTGCTGTTATTTTTTAGGTCCTTGAAATGCACTGATAGCTCACTTATTTGATACCTTTCAATTTTTTCATGTAGGCAACAACTGGTAGAAATTTTCCTCTTAACACTGCTTTTGCTGTATCCCATGTTTTGATTTGTGGAATTGTCATTTTCATTTGTCTCCAGAGAATTTTTGACTTCTTTTTTGATTTCTTCTATGACATGCTGTTCATTCAGGAACATATTTTTCAGTCTCCATGTGTTTGCATTTGTCCTAGAGATTCTTGAGTTGGTGACTTCCAGCTTCATCCCATTGTGGTCAGAGAATAAGGATTTCTATTTTTTTGAATTTTCTGAGACTTGCTTTATGGCCTAGCATATGGTCAATCCTAAAGAAAGTTCCATGCACTGGTGAGAAGAATGTGTATTCTGCAACTGTAGGATGAAAAGTTCTGTAGATATCCATTAGGTCCATTTGGTCTATAGTGTTCAGTAACTCTATTCTTTCCCTGTGGATTTTCTGTCTAGCTGATCTGTCCATTGCTGAATGTGGGTTATTGAATTCCCCATTACTATTGCATTGGAGTCTATGTCTCCCTTTAGATTACATTAACATTAGATACATTAACATTTCTTTTTTTAATATTTATTTATTTTTGAAAGACAGAGTTACAGAGAGGCAGAGGCAGAGAGAGAGAGAGAGAGAGAGAGGTCTTCCATCTGCTGGTTCACTTCCCGGATGTCCACAATGGCAGGAACTGCACAGATCCAAAGCCAGGAACCTGGAGCCTCCTCTGGGTCTCCCACGTGGCTGCAAGGGCTCAAGACCTTGGGCCGTCTTCTACTGCTTTCCCAGGCCAGGCCAGAGCATAGAGCTAGACAAGAAGTGGAGCATCTGGGACTCGAACTGGCACCCATATGGGATGCTGGCACTGCAGGCAGTGGCTTTATCTGCTACACCACAGTGCCGGACCCAACATTTCTTTTAAATAGCCTGGTGCTATGTAATTTGGTATGTATATGTTTATTATAGTCAGTCTTCCTGTTGAATTGATCCTTCATCATTACATAGTGTATTTCTTTGTCTCTTTTAACAGTTTTTGTGCTAAAGTCCATTTTGTCTGATATTAGGGTGGCTATACCAGCTCTTTTTTGGTTTCCATTAGCATGGGATATATTTTTCCATACTTTTAGTTTCAGTTTATGGGTATCTTTGTGGGATAGATATGTTTATTGTAGGCAGAAAATAGATGGGTCTTGTTTTTTAATCCATTCATCCAGTCTGTATCCTTTAACTGGACAGTTGAGGCCTTTCAAGGTGACTATTGATATGTAACGACTTGGCCCTGCCATTTTCTATAAATACTCCTATTGTTTACTTTGGATTTATTTGTTCTTTTACTGAGAGATTTTTCTGCCTTCACATTCTTTCATAATGTTGATCATGTTTCTTTGTTTCTGTGTGTAGCACATCCATAAACATCTTTTTTAAGGCTGGACAAGTGGTAACAAATTGTTTCAATTTCTATTTGTTATAGAAAGTCTTTATGTCACCTTCATTTATATATGAGCGCTTTGCAGGGTGCAGCAATCTGGGTTGACAGGTTTTTTTTTTCTTTTTAAGTCTTGGACTGTATCTTGTCATTCTCTTCTAGCCTATAGGGATTCTGATGAAAAGTCAGCTGTAAGTCTAATTAGAAATCCTCTGAAAATAATCTTTCATTTCCCTCATGCACATTTTAGAAACTTTATGTTTTGCTGTGGAAATTTGACTACAATGTGTCGTGGTGAAGATCTTTTTTGGTAATGTCCATTAGGAGTTATCTGTGCTTCCTGTACTTGGATGCCCCTTTCTTTAACAAAATTAGAAAAGTTTCCTATAATTATTTCACTTAAAAGTTCTTCTAACCCATTCTCTTTTCCATGCCTTCAGGAATTCCTATGACCCATATGTTAGGTCATTTGATAGTATCCCCAAATATCCAACACTGTGTTTAATTATTCTTTAGTTTTTTTTTTTTTTTCAGTAGAACATTTGACGATAACTTTAATAGTTTTCATAAAATGAAATTGAAAGATAAGTTAATTTAGGTACAACAATTTTGAAATCCATGATAATTTTTCCCCAGAAACATTTTATTTAAGGAACACAAACTTCATATATTACATAATTACAACCTTAGGGACATGGTGATTCTTTTTAACTGACCCACTCTCCCAACAACTCTCCCACTCCTCTTCCTCATTCCACTCCTATTCTCATTCTTATTTTTTTTTTACTAAGATCTATGTTCAATTAACTTTATACATATATGATTAACTCTATATTAAGTAAAGAGTTCAACACATAGTATGGAAAAAACTGTTCCTCAACAGTTATGACAAGGGCTGTTAAAAGTCATTGCATCTCAAAGTGTTAATTTCACTTCTATAGAATTATTATCACAGCTCAGGGAGAACATATAGTATTTGTCCTTTTGGGACTGACTTATTTCACTAAGCATGATTTTTTTCCAGTTTTACCAATTTTGTTGCAAATTACCTGATCGTTTTTAACCACTGTGAAGTATTCTGTGGTGTACATATCCCATAATTTCTTTATCCAGTCTTCAGTTGACAGCCACTTGGGTTGATTCCATGTCTTTGTTATTGTGAATTGAGCTGTGATAAACATGAGGGTATAGATAACTTTTTCTTTATGCTGATTTCATTTCTCTTGGAAATTCCCAGGAATGGGATGGCAGGGTCATATGTTAGGTCTATATTCAGATTTCTGAGGTATCTACATACTGTATTCCATAGTGACTTTACCAATTTACAGTCCCATCAACAGTGGATTAGGGTACATTTTTCTTCACATTCTTACCATCAATTGTTGTTTGTTGATTTCTGTATGGATGCCGTTCTAACGGGGTGAGGTGAAACCTCATTTTGGCTTTGATTTGCATTTCCCTGATGGCTAGTTATCCTGAGCATTTTCATGGGTCTATTGGACATTTGAGGTTCCTCTTTGGAAAAATGCCTGTTAAAGTCCTTTGCTCATTTCTTTTTTATAAAAAGATTTATTTATTTATTTGAAAGTCAGAGTTTCACAGAGAGAGAAGGAGAGGCAGAGAGAGAGAGAGGTCTTCCATCTGCTGCTTCATTCCACAGTTGCCTCAACAGCTGGAGCTGAGACTACCTGAAGCCAGAAGCCAGGAGCTTTGTCTGGGTCTCCCACGTGGGTGCAGGGGCCAAGGACTTGGGCCATCTTCTACTGCTTTCCCAGGCCATAGCAGAGAGCTGGATCGGAAGTGGAGATGGGACATTAACCGGTGCCCAAATGAGATGCTGGCATAGCAGGTGGCGGTTTTACCCGCTATGCCACAGTGCTGGCCCCTGCCCATTTCCTAATTAATTTTTTTTTGTGCTGAGTTTCTTGATCTCTTTATGTATTTTGGTTATTAATCCTTTATCAGTTGCATAATTTGCAAATCATTTCTCCTGTCCTCTCAGTTGCCTCTTCACTTTCCTGAGTGTTTCTTTTGCAATACAGAAACTTCTCAATTTGATGTAATTCCATTTGTCAATTTGAGCTTTGATTGCCTGTGCCTCTTGGGTCTTTTCCAAGGAGTCTTTGCCTAGTCCGAAGTCTTTCAGGGTTTCCTCAAAGTTCTCTAGTAATTTTGTGGTATTGAGCCATAGATTTAGATCCTTAATCAATTTTGAGTGGATTTTTGTGTAAGGTATGAGGTAGAGATCTTGCTTCATACTTCTGCATGTAGATATCCAGTTTTCTCAGCACCCTTTGTTGAAAAGACTGTCCTTACTCCAAGGATTAATTTTAGATCCTATGTCAAAGATAAGTTGGCTGTATATGCTATGAATTGATTTTTGGTATTTCTATTCTGTTCCATTGGTCTCTCCTTCTGTTTTTATATCACTACCAGGATATTTTGATTATAAATGTGCTATAGTATGTCTTGAAATCTGCTATTGTGATGCCTTCAGCTTTGTTTTTGTTGTATCACATTGCTTTAACTATTCGAGGTCTCCTGTGTTTCCATATGAATTTCAGCATCATTTTTCTATATCTGAAATGAATGTCCTTGGTACTTTGATTGTTTTCACATTGAATCTGTAAATCACTTTCGGTAATATAGACATCTAGATGATATTGAGTCTTCCTATTCATGAACATGGAAGATTTTTCCATTTTTGTATCTTCTTCTGTTTTTTTCTTTAATGTCCTGTAATTTTCACTATAGAGATCTTAGACATTATTGGCTAGATTTATTCGAAGGTATCTGATACTTTTTGGTAACTATTGTAAACGGGATTGACCTTAGAAGATCTTTCTCTGCTGTGGCATTGTTTGTGTATACAAAGGCTTTTGGGTTTTGTGTGTTGATTTGATATCATTCCACTTTACCAAACTCTTCTAATAGTTCCAATAGTCTCTTAGTGAAATCTTTATGATCTTCTATATAATCATGTCACCTGCAAATATGGATAGTTTGATTTCCTCCTTCCCAATTGCATTCATTTCATTTCTTCTTCTTGCCTAATATCTCTGGCAGGAGTATATTGAAAAGAAATTGTGAGAGTGGGCATTCTTGTGTGGTTATGGATGTCAGCAGGAAGGCTTTCTAGTTTCTGCCATTCAATAGGATGCTGGCCATGGGTTTTTCATAAATTGCTTTCATTGTGTTGAGGAATGTTCCTTCTATACCCAATTTCTATAGTGTTTCATTAAGAAATGTTTTTGTTCTTCATTAAATGCTTCCTTCAGATCTATTGAGATAATCATATGGATTTTATTCTTCAGTTTGTTAATGTGTTAATAGCCACATCTTCCTGTTGAATTGATCCTTTTATAATTACATAGTGGCTTTCTTTGTCTTTTTTAACAGTTTTTGTGTTAATATTTGTTTTGTCTTATATTAGGATGGCTGCACCAGCTCTCTTTTACTTTCTGCTAACATGGAATAACTTTTTCCACCCTTTCAGTTTCAGTCTACAGGTATCATTTTTGGAGAGATGTGTTTCTTGCAGGCAATAAATAGATGGGTTTTGTTTTTTAATCCATTCAGCCAGGCTGTGTCTTTGAACTAGAGAGTTGAGGCCATTTACATTCATTGATAAGTAATGACTTTGCCTTGACATTTTCCATAAATATTCTTGCTGCTTACTTTGGTTTTCCCTTATACTTTTACTGGAAGATTTTCTTCCTTCACCTTCTTTCGTAATAATGTTTATGTTTCTGTGTTTCTGTGTGTAGCACATAATTAAGCATCTTTTGTAAGGCTAGATGAGGGTTGACAAATTCTCTCAATTTCTGTTTGCTATGGAAAGTCTTTATATCACCTTCATTCATGAATGAAAGCTTTGCAGGCTACAGAATTCTGTGTTGACATTTTTTTCTCTGAAGACTTGGACTATATATTGTCATTCTCTCCTAGCCTGTAGGGTTTCTGATGAGAAATCAACTGTGAATCTAAGTGGAGATCCTCTGAAAGTAATCTGGCATTTCTCTCATGCACATTTTAGAATCTTTTCTTTACATTTTACTGTGTAAAGATTGACTAAAATGTGTCATGGTGAAGATCTTTTCTGGTCACATTTATTAGGAGTTTGGTGTGTTTCTTGGACTTTGCTGTACCTTTCTTTCCCCAAATTATGGAAATTTTCTATAATTATTTCACTAAAGAATCCTTCTAATCCATTCTCTCTTTGCATGCTTTCAGGGACTCCTAAGACCCATATGTTGGGTCGTTTCATAGTATCCTGTAAATCTCCAAAAGCGTTTTTCAGTTTTCTAATTTCTTCTTGTTTTTGGTCTGACTATAACATTTCCAGAGATTTTTCTTCTAAGATATTCTTTCTTCTTCTTCACTGATTGGTTTTAAATCCCAATCTAAAACTTGCCAGTGGACCAAACAACAGACAATTTGCATAACTCATGAGACAGATAGATGTATACTCTATCACATAGCACACAAAGATGTCCCTAATGATAATAACACTTGTTATAATTTACAGAAAAATCTATCAGTGGTGCACATAGAATACAATAAAAATATGGGGCCGGCGCTGTGGTGCAGCGGGTTAATGCCCTGGCCTGAAACGTTGGCATCCCATATAGGCACCTGTTCAAGACCTGGCTGCTCCAATTCCTATCCAGCTCTCTGCTATTGCCTGGGAAATCAGTAGAAGTTGGCCCAAGTCCTTGTGTCCCTGCACCCATGTGGGAGACCCTGAAAGAAGCTCCTGGCTCCTGGCTTTGGATCGGTGCAGCTCCAGCCATTGCAGCCAATTGGGGAGTCAACCAGTAGATAGAAGACCTTTCTTTCTTTGCCTCTCCTCTCCCTGTGTAACACTGACTTTCAAATAAATAAATAAATAAATCTTTTAAAAAAGAATACAACAAATATAATAAGCAATGAGGCCACAACAATGAATTTTTGTAGAGGCCCCAGAGAACCCACCTATAATTACACTTGGGAAAGACTTCCTTTTTTAAGGTTCATTTATTTATTTGAAAATCATAGAGACACAAAGAGAGGGAGTGAGAGAGATATTCTATCTATTGATTCACTTCCCAGATAGCTGCAATGTCTAGGGCTGGGCCAGGCCCAAGCCAGGTGCCAGGGGCTAGGAGCTTCATCTGGGTCTCCCACACGTGTTCAGGGGTCCAAACACTTAGGCCATTTTGGACTTCTTTTCCCAGGCCGTTAGCAGGAAGTTTGATCAGAAACAGAGCTTCCAGGACACCAATCAGCACCCATATGGGATGCAAAACATTGCAGCTTTACTAGCTGCACCATGATGCCTTCCCCAGGAAAGGTTTTCAATAGCGGCAACTTCTGATCCAGTATCATCCCAGTGTAAAACACTGTGGGGATCATAGACATCTGTGCATGGATATCATAATTAATTACAAGAATTGCAATTTTTCATCCTCTAACTTTGAACTCTAACATTGGCATAGGACCTATAGGGACAGAAGCACATACATATAAACCATAGATTTTATTTTAAAATGTGAGCTATCTAGGCAAAGACGAGTATGATGCTCCAATCTATCACAAAGCCCTCCAGAGCAGAGGTGGGAACAGAGGCTGTGTCAGACCCAGACAACACTAGGATTTGGTCACTTTTCTGGGATGGGAGAAGAGAGTGGAGAGGTAGCTGAATCAATGGACCAAAGTGGACATTTCTCAGTCTGGACTCTTGGAGCTGAGCAGAGAAGCAAAGGGTGTAACAATCAGATTTGGACAGAGCCCAGGCCCAAGTTACAGTGAAAGGGAGGATGGTATCAAAAAAGTTGCTGGTCAGTAGTTAGGAAACTCCATCCTTTGCCCAAAGATGCATGGTACAAAGAAGTGACAGAGTTGAGGAGGAGAAACCTGGTTGACATCCCTACATTACTCTCTTGTGTTCTTTAACATGGTAGGAAGTTTAAAACTGTACGAGTAGCTATATGAATCAGTGCTGAGCAAGTACTGTTCAGCTGGCAAACAGCCTCCTCTGTTACCTCTGCTGCTGTTGCTCACAAATTGCTCTTTCTGTGGTAGCTGCTGTCACAGCACTTTGAACAAAGGGTTTATGGAACTACTCCACATACCACAAAATTTTCTGTTAGCTTAGCAAGATTACCTGCCTCTAACTGTCTTTAAGGTCTCTCACACTGCTAGACAAAGTGATTGTTAAAGGCTCCACAGTCTTTTTCACTGGAATTTGAAAAGCTTGCTGCACTTCTGGGTGTTTATTGGTGCCAGTGACCTGGACCTTCTTAGAATTATTCAGTTCACATTGGCCTTAACTTTCTCCATCCCATTGCTAAAGGACCTTAAGCCTTTTACCCTAGTTTTTTCTGAATTCCTCTGGTGTATTTCTAATCTGATCCACTGGACAAATTCAGCATTGCACGTAGGGGTTAAAGAGAAGGACAACTTGTAGTCCTCCTTGAACTGAAAATTTCATGCAAACAATCAGAATGCAATCCCAAAGAGTGCCCCACCTATGGCATTCACTAGCACTTCACAAGATCCCCTCTCCTTTGCAGGATAAACAAGGTGTCCAGTGGGATCAGTTGTTATGTTAGTCACGTTCACTAACTGTCCCAGAATCTCAATTTTCTACCACACTTGGAATACAGAGCTTATTTGTATTCAGCAGATACGGAGCCCAATTGCAAGTAAATCCAGTCAGGTTGTTTTCTGGTAGAGGGCAACAGGAATGGTTTGAAAGATAGAAAGCGATTCTGGGAAAGGAGTTAAAGAAGAGTCAGGTACTGAGAGTGTGGAGAGGACGTAACATCCCTGGGGAATGATCACAATGCTGGTGCACACTGATCTTGGGGTAGATCATGACAGAGAGGGTCATCAAACATACTGATTACTTCTTTTCTCCCCTCATCTTTGAGAGAGCAGGATCATAATAGAGCCTGCAACTCTCTCCATAACTTGAGAAGGTGAAAGGTAGATATTGTTCTGCATTAGCCTAATTATGCTCAAGTACTTGGCTTGAATCCTTATGTTAGTAAGATCGCCTACCTCAAGGTACCCTCTGTCCAATTCCAGGGCCCCCTTAAGGTTGATGTAAACCTGATATCACTTCTCAGACTTGCTAAGCACATGGCCCATGTCCTGGATATTTCCATGGACTTTCACTTCTGTTCCTAGGGCTTTGGAATATTGGAATACCAAGGGGTGCTACCATGCCTAGGGATCAACTTGCCTATTGAAGCATTAGACTGCTTCCAGGTATTCTTGGGTCCTAGAGCTTCATGGTGCCTGGGCTCTGGCTTGTACCTCAGGGCAATAACTCACGTACATGCTTTCTCCGAGGTTGCAAATAATTGTCATGACCAAGAGTTGTCAAATGTTGAAGCTGAAATCTGCATCAAAATGTGCTCAAACACTCAAACTAATATCCTTGTTCAAGTGTTCTCAAATGCCATAGCTAATATCCATGCCCATGTATTTTCAAATGTTGGAACTAAAAGCCTATCTCCAAGGTCTACTAAGGCTTCAAAGTTGACCATACAATCAAGGAGAGGGAGGTTGTTCATTACAGATACCAAACCCCAGTTGACCAGTAGTATGCTGAACCCTAGAACAGGAACTCAGACTAGACCTCTATGTTCCCTGGGTCAGCAACTACTCCATTCCAGAATGCCCTCCATTGACTACCTGAGGAGTGGATATCAACCTGAACCTGGTTTATCTGCCATGTCAGGGCTTTGAGCCACATCCTGAACCAACAACACCATTAAGATGGCAAGAAAGGGTCAGTGCTGTGGTATAGGAGGTAAAGCCGCCGCCTGCAGTGCTGGCATCCCGTATGGGTGCAGGTTCGAGATCTGGCTGTTCCACTTCTGATCCAGCTCTCTGTTATGGCCTTGGAAAGAAGTAGAAGATGGCCCAAGTGCTTAGGTCCCTGCACCTGTGTGGGAGACTGGGAGGAAGCTCCTGGCTCCTAGCTTTGGATCGGTTCAGCTCTGACCTTTGGAGCCATTTGGGGAGTGAACCAGTGGATGGAAGACTTTTCTCTATCTACCTCTCTGTAACTCTTCCTTTCAAATAAATCTTTTAAAAAAAAAAGATGGCAAGAAAACCACTGTTTGCACTGGATGATACGGCAAAGTGCACTCTGCAAATATGTCACATACCCCAGGTGCAGAGGTTGTGAATATGTGTTTGTAGCTGGAACTAAACAAAGATGGGCTCTGTCATCCCACCAGCCTCAGACTGAAAACCAGAAACTGGGTATCTCATTCCACCAACCACAGCTGAATGGAGTAACTTATAGGAGTTGCATCTCCATTACCCAACCTCTCCCTCCCAGGGAGTAGCAGAGAGGAGAAGTTAAGAAAGTGCATTCTCAAAACAGGCAAGGGAAAATATTAAGTTGACCATGTGGGATAGGGCTGCAGTGGTGGCTTCACCCTGGAAGCCAGCACCTCCCTAAGAAGGAGCTAGCTACAGAAACATAATGCAAGCCAGCAGCGAGAACCTGTACACTGTGCATGAGTGGCTGCCTTTGAGCAGCCAAGCCTAAGGAAGCCCTTGTTCTGTAGAAGGCACTGGAATCAGCCAAAATATTTCCCGCCATGGACTCATGTTTCACTCTTAACTGCACCATAGAGCTTCCAGTCTAATAATTCACCAATTATTAGGGAAAACAGAAATATGAGTTTTCTATTTCAGAGACACAACCAGAGGCTAAAAGGTAGAACATAAAAGACTTACAAAGAGCACAGTGGCAGATTTTGCATGCCTCATGAAGCGACAGAGACATGGGCTATAATACTTTAATGCATTCAAAAACTGCCCTCACTTGGTGCAGTTATGGTGCTGATTCCTGATTCCTACTAGGTGACCACTCACCACTTTATGTTGTGGGACAACGTATCTCGATTTTTATTCCATGTATTTATTTCTTGAAATATGTACTCAACACAGAGGCATAAATGCAATGAAAACATGAGAACGGATTCATTTAAAGAATGAGAATAAATCCATGTGTGAATGTGCGCAACCCCATGAGGAGAAATATGCAGGATGAGGTCCAGAAAGCTGCCAACATGGAAAGAACCTGTGGAAGAAGGCAACAAATGGGGCCAAAAAAGACAAGATGGTCAAAACCACGAAATGACTGCTCCTACATGCAGCAGTTCCCTTTTTGTGGTGGGGCGTCGATCATCCTCAAAGTGAGTATAGAAAGTGTATGGAGTTTCTGTGGGATTCGGTGTGTATGTGAGGTTCTCAAGGAGTTGCATAGCACCAATAGGTAAGTTTAACCTCTATTCCGAACGGCATATCTTCATTCCCAGTTCTGATGAGACTCAGGAGCATCATAAAAAAGTGGGCATACTGGATTGGCATTTAACAAGGTGGAGTTAAAATGCATGGATACAGAAACAGACAATTTGGGAAATCTCCCAGATAATTTATCTCTATCTAACATCCTGCCTAGTTCCACCAAATCAAAAGTACTTTTAAAACCCATGTGTAAGGAATTTTTTTCTTGTGTAATATACTATGTGTTTGCCTTCATAACCCCAGAGCTTGCCAATGCTTGGGGAAACAGGGAGCACTCCACAATAAATGCTGACAATTCATGTTTGATAAATGGGCACTCAATAAGCACTGCCCAATCTGATGGCTGGCACTACCATATTCTGAGGGGGGAAACAGTAAAGGAAAGAAATCAATGAGAATTTTATGTCCTGTTGCTCATCAAACAGATGTGGGCATAAGCCAGATTGATAGGATATTGGCATCATCATTGACCTACAGAAGAAAGCCAGGAGTTATCAACATTGTTCCCTCTATGTGTGTTCCTCAAATAAAGATTACTACTGTCAAGCCAGTTTTCTCTGTACAGATTGTGAGCAGATATGAGTTTTACTTATTGTGACCGTATACATTGCAACTTTGAATACTGCATTGTCTTTCCATATTTTGCAGGCAAAAAAGGAATCTGGAGAGCACAAAAATAAGGAGCATTTGCACAAATCAGCAAGGATTCTGATGGGAGTCTGTCGTGGCAGACCTTCTGTATTGGAACATTAAGATTCAATTGGGGGCTCAGAGATTTATGGTAGAAATGTAACCAATGTTAATTCCTCCCCCCCCCCCAAAAAAAAAACAAAATAAAGAAGTGAAAAAGTCCTACAATCATTTGAATAGAGGGACCACAATTGTTTGAATAAATTCAGCATATATTCATCAAGAGTAAAGTTTTCATTTCTGATAAGGAGTAAGATAGTGATTTCACTACCACCAGTTGTATTCATATTATACATGCGGTCTGTTTACTATCACAAATAAGAAAAGATACAAGGTGTGAAATGACCAAAACAGTTATTATTCAAAGATAAGTATGTGTGATAAATGACCAAAAGAGAGGGACTCTTCTAACGAATAAGTATGTTCAGCAAGATGGCTAGGCAGAAAATCAGTATACAATTAACTCTATTAACCAACTGAAATACTGAAATGTAAGTTTTCAAATGGATATGATCCTTAAGAGCATCTGACATGTAGGAAGAAATTTAATAAAATGTGCAAATCTAAGTTGCAGCAAGCAGTAAAACTTTATTGAGAGGATACATTTCCAGATGAGAATAGCATACGTGGCTTCAGTCTTCAATAAGTCTTCTTTTACACCTATGGTTGTCGCCCTTTAACTGTGATACAAACATAAAATCAGGGTACATTTTTTAGCAGAATTTCATTTAGATGACTAACTAGAGTTACAAAAAGGTCACTACACTGTTGAAGGACTAAAACCCAATCCCTAAGTTAACATCCTGCTAACCTGTGAACAGAATTATTGTGTAGATTTCAGCTAATTAACCATATTTTTATTCATACCACTCCATCTAGCTGAATAATGAAAAACATCTTGCCATGAGAAAAAAATGAAATCAAATGCTTCTATTTAAAATAGTTGCCAGTACAAAGCAACAAATTTATATACTTTGACCCAAAACCTAAACAAATGGCCAGCATTGTGGCAGGATAAGCTGCTGGGATTCCATATCAAAGCACCTGCTAGAGTTCTGACTACACGTCTCACTAACTTCTTGCTAATGTGCCCCATAGGAGTGGATGTTAGCTCTAGTTTTTAGACTTCCAATATGCATGTGGGAGAACACAATGGGATTTCTGTAACCTTATTTCAGCCTGGCCCCAACCTAGCTCGTGTGGCCATTTGGCAGAGTGAAGCAGAGAACAGAAATGCTTGGGCACTCTGTCACTTGCTCTCCCTCTCCCTCCCTCTTCATCTCTCAGAGTTTGCCTTTTCAATATATGAAAAAATAAATCACCAAGTCCCCCAAAACAATAAAAATGCTATAGAGAAAACATTTTTATACAAGAATCTAGTTGTTTAATGTGTATTATTATTCTCAGTGTAGGCTTATAGGATGTGACTGCACCTGCATGAATGAAATAAAAAGGTCAGTATTACATATATTTTGTCTATCATGCAGAGAAGTGAAAAAATGTTTCCTTAAACTAGGTTAGCCAATATGTAGGTTTTCGTGGAGGGGGGGCAAATATTTTTCTGAATTTTAGTAGTATCTCCTTCAGATTTTGATCACACAATAAACCGAATCACCACATGAATTTTAAGCCATTTTTATAACAAGAAATGTTAAAATATAAACTGATTATTATAAATACTTTATAGATTTCTGGCAATTACTCCTTAACAAATCTGTCTGAAAATGATTAAACATTGTTCCCCTGAATTATATTCAAATGCAGGGAAATTATTGGGGCTGGCGCTGTGGTGCATTGGGTTAACTCCCTGGCCTGAAGCGCCGGCATCACCTATGGGCACTGGTTCTAGTCTGCTGCTCCTCTTCCCATCCAGCTCTCTGCTATGGCCTGGGATAGCAGTAGAAGTTGGCCCAAGTCCTTGGGCCCCTGCACCCACATGAGAGACTTGGAAGAAGCTCCTGGCTCCTGGCTTTGGATCAACATGGCTCCAGCCATTGTGGCCATCTGGGGAGTGAACCAGTGGATGGAAGACCTCTCTTTCCGTCTCTATCTCTCTGCAACTCTGTCTTTCAAATAAATAAAATAAATCTTTAAAAAATCAAATGTAGGGAAATTATTTGACCTTTTATTCATCCAAATAGAGAAAGAAAATTGTTTACACTTATTTTCAAGTATATGTCTATTGTAGAATGGTTAAATTATTCTAACAACCAGACACATTACATCAGGAGTTGTCATTTTACATAAGAGTGCTTATAATCTACTGTCTTGGCATTGTTCATTTCTTTCATATTGTAATCCCATATAGCTTTCATCCAATTTGTCTCTATCTTTGACATTATAAAGCAGCCACTTGGGGTAGGATCGACCTTTCAAGGAATCTTCATGTGATGTTTGTCATGAAAATAGCAGTAAGATTATGTCTATATTACATGAAATACAATACTGTACAAACAGAAACTCTGTAATTTGCATCTTATAAATAACACACCTGCTTCTGGCATTTTAATGGCCTTCGTACTTGGCATTCTAATCAATGTCATCAGCTATATCCTCGGGCCCAATCTCCACCTTCAGCAGAGTCTGTTCTTCTTCATTGAATTCCACATCAGGAACTTAACAAGAAAATTTTGTCAGCATTAAGTAAAATATGAGCAATGAGAAATGGAACTATAATATTCATTCTCTGTGCCTCAGAAAATAAAAGCTTGCAGGCTTATTATTTCAGGGGTCTTCTAGCAGCAACAAGGAAAGCATCACTTTTGAAACACTGCCCTTTCCCTTTCCAAGGCTGCCACCAGACCACTTAGATTTCCCTGTTTTTGTATTTATTATACTACATCAGTTCCTTTTTGAGGCAGTTTAACTTCAGTATGAGCTTTAGGCACAAGTCTTCCCTTAGCTTGGAAATGCCAGCAGTTAGTATATCAGGTCACTTAAATATTCCCATAAATGCTGTGTGTCAAAATATCTTAAGGGATACAGGAAATGTCAGCAAAACAGCAGATGAAGAATCTGCAAGCTATCATTATTCCACAGAATCATTAAACACACACACACAAACACACACACACACAACCAGAGATTGAATAAATCATACATAATCTGGTAAAGACTCAATGGTGTATAGCAACCATGCAAATGCTTAATCAACCATCACAACAATAGTAAAGTTTGGGGGCTTTTTACGATGCCCTTCCCCTCCCCTCCTGAAAGCAACAGCAGGAAACAGCTGAGATTACATTCTAGCATTTTCTTTCCACCTGCTACCAGTATGCCATAATATATGAGGCACAAATACTCATCAACCACGCATGTACATTCTTGCTCCCTTGCCCTTCACCTTCAATCTCCATGTCTTCTTCACACTCAATCTCCTGAACGATTGCAATATCTGCACATTCTAATGGTGGTTGCTCCTTTGGAATTTGTTGTTCATTGCACTTCTCGGCCTAGAGTTGTGAGTATGCAAATAAAGAGTTAAAAACAGAAATATGCACAGTACAAAAATGCATTCTTCTAAAGCACCAGAAATGTATGCACAAATACATTTCAAAATACTCACTTTCCATGAATTTTCAATGGAAAAAGAAAGTATGATTTCATTTTATCCCCAGAGTAAACATCTTTTAATTCCATTTCCATGATCTTTTGGTTATTCCCATAAATGTCAATATAAAACAACATTGATACTCTTTCCATAAATCTCTTCTCCAACAAAAATTACCCTGAAGCATTTTGGAATTTATTTCTATCTATGGTGGAATGAACTGTGAAATCCATTATTAAGAAGCATAAGAAGGAAGCTATGGAAAAAATCTGGTTAGAGAAGGAATATACAGATCTAGGCAACACAGGAACATATTTCTCCATAACCACTGATTCCATTACTGTTTATATTGGGAGGAAGACTTGATCAGTATATCCATACTAATTCAAAAATGCTATAAAATATCAATATTCATAGAAGACATCAAAAAAAAGTTAAAGGACTCACGACCACAGGTTCAACCTCTTGGGAAGTCTCTTGCTCCCTTACTCTTTTTCTAGATTTTGGTTTTGTTTCCGAATGATCATTCATATTTCTCACTAAAAACAAAATATTGAGATTTGAAAAATGCATGTAATAAAATAGCTAAGATTAACACTCCCAGGCAAAATTTGCACTTAAACTTTGAAACCTTTTAGAAAAAGTCACAGAGCAATTATAAGAAGCACATCTTCCAATCAAACCAATTACCCATCAAAGCCATGCAGGCACATGGAAATTGAAATCAAGCATTTCAGATGAGGTTTGATTAACACTCAGATTTCCCATAATACAGGATTGTAGGGAAATATTGTTAAAGAATGCGATCCCAAGTCCATACTTTTTTTTTTTTTTTTTTTTTTACAGGCAGAGTGGACAGTGAGAGAGAGAGACAGAGAGAAAGGTCTTCCTTTGCCGTTGGTTCACCTTCCAATGGCCGCCGCGGCCAGCGCGCTGAGACCAACGCACCGCGCTGATCCGATGGCAGGAGCCAGGTGCTTATCCTGGTCTCCCATGGGGTGCAGGGCCCAAGTGCTTGGGCCATCCTCCATTGCACTTCCCTGGCCATAGCAGAGAACTGGCCTGGAAGAGGGGCAACCAGGACAGAATCCGGCGCCCCGACCGGGACTAGAACCCAGGGTGCTGGCGCCTCAAGGCGGAGGATTAGCCTAGTGAGCCGCGGCGCCAGCCCCATACTTCTTTTGTCTATGCACAAGGTAAAATTTTCCCTAAAATAACGTGTGCTGCAAGGCACAGCCTCGCTCAGTACTTCCATTATTGTCTGTGGCAGTTCCTTCACTTCCCACGACACAGATAAGAAGTCATGACAGAGCGCTATGGGCACCCTTCATTGTGCATCACAGCCTGAAACTCTACAGATCTCGGGGTACACAGTTCAACCCCACAGGATCCCCCATTTCTGGGAGGCTTGTTTATCGCCCATCACACTCTCTGCCCCGGCTCCAAGAAGACTGTGAATCTCTCCTCCGGGAGCCATTGCCAGAGGCCCTGGGACTCCCGTACCTCCAACAGCAACCCCAACCCTCCCACCATCTACACCTGACCCCACTTTCCCGAGACACACCTTCCTCCCTAGTTCTGACCACACCACAAGGACAAGGCACGAGGGACAGCACCCTCTGAGGGGAAGGGCCAGGGTTTCAAAGTCCTCCCTGTTGCCGCACACAGTACCTGGCTGCCCCCAACCCCAATCCTCTTGCCTTCTGCCCACAACCAAATTTCAATATCTGGGAAAACCCATCTGGGGACCTACCGGGTGTCTCTCAGCTACTGAGGAACAATGATGACGGCACAAAATGGAAGACGCAGCTTCCCCATCAGCGGTGGGGGCGCTGACTGCTGATCTTCGACTCCTGTACCTCCAACGGCATCCCCAACCCTCCCGCCATCTACACCTGACCCAACTCCCTGGAGACACACCTCCCTCCCTAGTTCCGACGACACCATGAGGACAAGGCACAAGGTACAGCGCCCCCTGAGGGGAAGAGCCAGGGTCTCGGCGTCCCTCCTGCTACCGCACAAGGTACCTCGCTGACCCCTACCCCAACCCTCCTTCCTTCTCCTCACACCCTCACTTAAATTTCTGTGAAACCCATCTGGGGACCTACCGGCTGTCTCTCAGGTACTGAAGAACAATGAAGACGCACAAAATGGAAGACACTGCTTCCCGTCAACAGTAAGAGCGGTGCCTGCAGATCCTCATGCGCATGCGCAGCAACCGACACCTCTTTAACAAGGGGCATGCGCAACTTGGGCAACCTAGAGCATGCGCATTGTGGGCATATGAACCAATAAACATGCGCACTGACTGGGGCATGATCCATGTGTTAGATTTCTGTTTGGGCGGGGTACAAGTATTTTGGTTCCGGGCAGGTTTACTGTGTCTTTGAAAGGCTCTTAAGAGGAGTACTGTGTGCTGCACAAGGACGAATAGCAAGATGTGCTATTTATTATTATTGCATAGTCACATATTTTGTGAACCTTTTCCTTCTGATGAGCATGACGTAGGGACCCTACTTTCCAGTGTCAGTGGTGGTAACTGCAGATTCAAAATCATTAGGATTTCAAGGATTGTGCTTGGCACCATTATCTGTGCATGGACAAAGAGTCTCTCTCTCTCTCTCTCTCTCTCTCTCTCTCTCTCTCTCTCTCACCCACACACACACACATACACAAACACAATCACCAAAATGAGAACTGCAGTTTCCCATTATTTCCCACTGAACTCTTAACTTGTGTAGGACCCTCGCCCACAGAGGCAGATGGATCTAAACCTTAGATTTCCTCATTTGAAGATTGGAGATGTCTAGGCAAGGACGAGCAGGCCATTCCAATGTAGCAATATGTCCTTCAGAAGAATGCTAGTGCAGAACCTGTGTCTGTCACAGAGGACACTGTGGTTAGGTCACCTTTCTTGTTTTAAAGGTAAGTCCATTTCAGTTTTAAGAGCATTCAATACTCCCCCTGTCAAAAACTAACTTACTCTGGAGGAAATAGGCTCCCTCAATGCTTCCCTTACTGTCTGGGCTGTTTCTTCACAGATCATAGACAGATGAGAAGTTGTGACAGAACTTGGTGGGCCCACTTGGTATGCACTGCTGCCTGCTGCTCTACAAATCTCAAAGTGCACAGTGCCACAACATAACATCCCTAGTTTCCAATTTACTTGTTCATCACTTGCCCCATCCTCCGCTTGCTTCTCCACTGAGCACTACTGTACTGTTAAATCATAATATGTGATGCAGAAATACATCTACACCTCTCATAATCATTCTTCTTTCTTATCACTTCACCTGGAGTATTTCATCACTCTCAGTTTCCTGAGTACTTGGAGTATCCTCACACTCAGATGTTGTTGCATCATTTGGAGATTGTTCTTCAATGTGCTCCTGGACCTAGAGTTGTAAGCATACAGAGTTAAAAGCAGAAATATGTGTGCGTGTGTGTGTGTGTGTGTGTGTCTGGGAGTGTACAATTCACCACAATTAAGATTATAGGATTGTTCAAACTAATCTATACCAGATTTCTACAAAATCTCACGAGATATCGAAATAAAATGCAAGTATATCCTGCTTCACTTATGTGGAAATGCATACATGAACACATTTAAAAATGCAGTCTTTCCATGAATTTTCTATGAACAACGTATTCATGCATTTCATTTTTTTCAACAGAACAAACTATTGTTTTCATTCCATTCTTTTTGAAATTTTTGTATTTTCCTTAAATATCAACCTTTAATAAAATTGATACTCTTCCCACAAAATATACCTTATTAGAAAGTCATCCTTAAGGATTTTGAAAGTTATTTGAATCTATACTCAAATGGATTATGAGACCCATTATTAAGAAACAAGGGAAGTAGTTATTTTGGTAATTACAGAAAACATAAGAGTAGTTCGTTCTTGGCAACTCCAGAAAATATTTTTCCACTACTAGTGTTTCTTTCAATTCAATGGATATCAATATTGTTTTTATTATTATGGAACAATTGTTCAGTGTACTTCTTCTAATTCAATAATATTACCGAATGTAAATTCTGGAAGTATGAGATAAAAATCTTGAAACACTCACAATCTCATGTTCAACCTCTGGGGAAGATGTCCACCATTTTCTTATTTTTTCAGATTTTGATTTTGTTCTCCAATGCCCACTCATATGTTTCCCTGAAATTAATATATTGTGATTTGAAAGATTAATGTGAAAAAGGAGCTACACATGAGCAATCCCAGAGAAAATTCAGTCTTGGGAAACTTTCAAACCTTTTTTGAAAAAGATTACAGAGCAATTATATTACGTGCACTTTCCAACCAAGCAAATTACACATTTGTCTACATCATAGCGAAGCAGGCATAGAAATCACCTTAAACCACATGGCTAATGATATAAAATATTTCTGACAAGGTTGGATTGAACAAACAGATTTGAATCATGCAGGCTTTTAGGAAACTGCTGCTGTTAGTCAAATCCCGAGTCCATACTGCTTCCGTCCATGCATTACATTCAATTCCCCCCGAATAAACTTATTCTTGAGAGCACAGACTCCCTCAATCCTTTGCTCACTGTTTGTGGCTGTTCCTTCACAGTCCACAGCACAGATAAGAAGTTGTGACAGAGTGTAGTGGGCCTACTTAAACACCACTGGTGCTTATAGACCACTGCCTGACGCCTTACAAATCTTTAGTACATATTCCCACATCACAGCGTCCCTAGTTTCCAGTTGGTGTGGCCATCACTCTCCTGATCCTTTACCCAGTTCACCTCTGAGCACTGTACTGCTATCACTATATCATAATACATGAGGCAGAGATACACCTACACCACCCACAAGCATTTTCTTTCATTCTGCTTTCACTTGGAACATCCATTACTTGTTCACACTCAATAATCTGAGTACTCAGAATATCCCAACTTTCAGATGATGGTTCATCTACTGGCAGTTTTTCTTTATTGCTCCTGGGTTTAGGGTTGTGAGAGTGCAAATACAGCGTTAATATGAGAAATTTACAGATTACACATATATGTTCCCTGTGCTCACACCTAACAGTTGTAAAGACTAAAGTTATTTTCTTACTTATATGTGCCAGATTACAAAAAAAAATTTCTTGGAACATTAAATTAAAAGATAAATTTATAATTTTATGCCAATATGAAAACTCAAGATTGCATTTAAAAATACGAATTTTACATGAATTTTTTCTGAATCAAGTATACATGGATTTCATTAGTTTTAAATGGTGAAAAAATATCCTTTAATTCCATTTTCCTTGAACTTTTTGATGCTCCCTTACATATCAACAGAAATAACATTGATAGACTTCCCAAAACAATCTATCTTACAACCAAAAGTCATCCTTAAATGATTTTGAATGTTATTTGCCTCTTTGTTGGGATAAACTCTGAAATCCCTTGTTAAGAACTTGAGAACAAATTCCTTGGGCTAAGTCAGGGGAACATCAGAGCATATCAATCTTGGCAACACAAAAAGTAATCATCCACAATCAATGTTCCTTCAGTTAATTGCAATATCATTTTAATTAGAGTGGAAGATTTGATCACTGTGAATCTTCTAATTCAAAGATACAGAAAATGATTTGTTGAAGTAGAAGCCAAGGAATGTTGAAACACTCACACTCATGCATTCAGTATCTTGGGAAGACTCCTGATCCTTTGGTTTTTTTCTGGATTTTGACTTTGTGTTTGAATATTCACTCATATTTCTCACTTAAAATAGAATATTGTGATTTGAAACATGCATGTACAAAAGCAGCTACAGATGAGCACCTCCAAACCAAATTTGCACTCTTAAAATCTTGATACCCTTTTTTGAAAAAAAAAAAGTCCCAGATAAATTACATAATGGACAGTTTCTAATCACATCAATTACATATTTATCTACATTAGAGCCAAGCAGGCATAGAAATGACCATAATACACATGGATAATGAAATCAAGAACTTCTGATGAGATTTGATTGTACAACCAGATTCTCCATCATTGAGGCTTTAGGAAAATACTGCCAAAGAATGAAATTCTGAGTGTATATTGCTTTTTCCCCACGCAGTAGGCCCAATTCCTCAAAAATAAATTTATACTGGAAAGCACCACCTGCCTCAGTCCTTCCGTGTATTCCTTCATGGTCCGTGAGAAGATGACAGAGTGGGATGAGCATTCTGCCCTTAGCACTGCTGTCGGCTTCTCTACAGATAAGGGGTGCACAGTCCCATCCCACAGTGTCTGCCATTTCCGGTAGGTTTGTTTACGACCCATCACACTCTCTGCCCCGGCTCCAAGAAGACTGTGAATCTCTCCTCCGGGAGCCATTGCCAGAGGCCCTGGGACTCCCGTACCTCCAACAGCATCCCCAACCCTCCCACCATCTACACCTGACCCCACTTTCCCGAGACACACCTTCCTCCCTAGTTCTGACCACACCACGAGGACAAGGCACGAGGGACAGCGCCCTCTTAGGGGAAGGGCCAGGGTCTCAGGGTACTGTTGCCGCATACAGTACCTAACTGCCGCCAACCCCAATCCTCCTTCCTTCTCCTCACAACAACACTTAAATATCTGAGAAAACCCATTTGGGGGCCTACCGGGTGTCTCTCAGGTACTGAGGAACAATGATGACGGCACAAAATGGAAGACACAGAGTGGGGGTGCTGAATGATGAATGAATCTGCATAAGGGGCATGCTCAACTTCACACAGGCATCCGCATGCACACGTTGTGCGCTGAGTAGGGGCATATTCCAAGTTTTCCAATTTTTGTTTAGGCGAGGCACAGGCACTTAAGTTTACAGCATGCTTATTGGGTCTGCTCTTTGAAAGCTAAATTTTGGGAAGAGGCTTTCTACTGCATAAGAACAGACCGCGGAAGTTACTATGTATCATTACAGCAGGATCCTGCGTATTGGGAATGTTGTCTAGCTGGGACAGGCAGAGGACTTACGGACCCTCCCTTCTAGTCTCAATGGTGGTAATTCAGATCCAAAATCATCATAGTTTTAAAGATCCTGTGGAGGTCTTCAAAGAGGGAGGTGCCTTTCTCTGAAGGGAGGAGAGAACCTCCACTTTGACTATGACCGTGTCTAAACAAGATAAGAGTCGGAGAACTCAAGGGGCTTCCATAGCCTTGGAAACTCATGACTGGTGCATAGGGAGATTACTGATGCCATAAACAGGAGTGTCAATTTGTAAAGTCAACAACAGGAGTCACTGTGCACTTACTCCTCATGTAGGATCTCTGTCCTTAATGTGCTGTACACTGAGGCTTAATGCTATAACGAGTACTCAAACAGTATATTTCACTTTGTGTTTCTATGGGGGTGCAAACGATTGAAATCTTTACTTAATGTACACTAAACTGATATTCTGTAAAAAAAAAAAAAAAAAAGAAAGAAAGAAAGAAATTATCAATTCCCAACTTGACTCTCACTGGGATTAAACATGACAATAGGTCTGATCTGATTTCATCATCAATTAAAAAAAATCATCTATTATTTTTCACTTTATGTTTCTGTGTGGGAGCAAACTGTTGAAATCCTTACTTAAGGTATACTAAGCTGATCTTCTGTATATTAAGATAATCGAAAATGAATCTTGATGTGAATGGAAGGGGAGAGGGAGTGGGAAAGGGGAGGGTTGTGGGTGGGAGGGACGGTATGGGGGGGGAAGCCATTGTAACCCATGAGTCGTACTTTGGAAATTTATATTCATTAAATAAAAGATAAAAAAAAAATAAAGATCCTGTGGATCACAGTTATTTGCATGTCATCCAAAAAATTAGCACACACACAGAAATAAACAAGAAATGGAATTTTTCACTATTTCCTCATTGAATTACTTTGGCCTAGAACCCATGTGCCTCAACGCAGATGGATCTAAACCATAAGTTTCCTCATTTGCAAGCTGAGATGTCCAGACAAGGACAAGCAAGACATTCCACTGTATCACTATGCCCTCCGAAGGAGTGATGGAACAGAACCTGTGTTAGCCACAGGGAACATTGTGGTTTAGTCAATTTTCTGGTGAAAGATGAATCCATTTTATTATATGCATGTTCCATGCAGTTTTATTTGAAATCACTGCATAGATAGCAACTTATGCACTGAAGTAATCTATGATTTATATTCAGTTTTCATAAATATGTTAAAACTATTGTTTATATATTTATACAGAATACAATTGCTACTGTTCCTACAGAGGATCCACTATGAGCTAAAAGAAACTATAAGACATCAGAAATTTCTCCTGTTCTTAAAAAGTCTGTTTTACCAAGTACATTTCTTGGGCTGGAACTGGACTGTAGATCGTGGCTCATGCTTCCCATAAATTTAGACCCTTGGAAGCAATGAAGATGGGTCAAATGATGTGCTTCTGTGTAATTTTTCACAAGAGGAACAAATCTAATATAATAATGACTTTTACATTTACCTCACATAGTTTTACATATCCTTTAATCACATATTCAGAATATTACTTCACAATGAAACTATTAAATGGTGCTTTAAAACAACATTTGTTTCCTTAGGTTTCCTGTTTTGTACTATTTATTTTTGCTCAAAACACGTATAGATTTTGCATTTTGCTTACATTTATTTTAAATTCAATTTATTTACTAAAGACTCACAATGAAATGGAGAGGAAGGTGGTGGGTGTGAAGGAGGGAGGGAGACAGAGAGAGAGAGATAATCACAGAGACAAACCAGAGAGTCACTGCTGGGATCATGCATATGCAGAGGAATAAGTCAGGGGCTAGTAAAACAACTGTGGACTCCCAGGGGGTTGAAGAAATTAAATCACTTGGTATACCACTATTCCCTCTAGATTAAGCATTGGCATGAATAATGGAGTAAGGTGCTGTGACCTGAAACAATTGAACCTAAACACTTCAAAGTGATATGTATATAAATGCCTGTTCCTATTACACCTATTATTACAAAGGATTATTTCATTTATTTTATTTTCTGTATTCAAATAGTGTGTTTTGCTCCTTTCTGCACAAGTAAGGATGCTGTGATTGAGAATATTGCTAATATGCCAGAAGGGCACTCTTGAATGTCTATTCAGTTGTAATGCAATCCAACAGATCACTTGTGGGTTCTGAGTTTAGTCTTTCAACAGTGTGAGACCTCTGTATCCTTTTTTTAAGAAAGCTTTTATTTAATGAATACAAATTTCATAGGTACAACTTTAGGAATATAGCGGGTTCTTCCTGCCATATCTGCCCTCCCACCCCCACTCCTGTCCCATCTCTTACCTCCTTTCCCATCCCATTCTTCATTAAGATTCATTTTTAATTAACTTTATATACAGAAGACCAACTCTATACTAAGTAAAGATTTCAACAGTTTGCACCCACACAGACGCACAAAGCATAAAGTACTGTTTAAAGACTAGTTTTACCATTAATTTTCATAGTGCAACTCATTAAGGACAGAGTTCCTACATGGGGAGTAAAGACACAGTGACTCCTGTTGTTGATTTAGCAATTGACACTTATTTATGATGTCAGTGATTAACCAAGGCTCTTACATGAGCAGCCGAGGCTATGGAAGCCTTTTTAGTCCACGAACTCCAACAGTATTTAGACAGGGCCAAAGCAAAGTGGAAATTCTCTCTTCTCTTCAGAGAAAAGTGCATCTTTCTTTGAAGGCCCCTTCTTGCCACTGGTATGTCACTCACAGAGATCCTTTATGTAGGTCATTTATTGCCACAGTGTCTTGGCTTTCCATGCCTGAAATGCTCTCATGGGCTTTTCAGCCAGATCCGAATGCCTTAAGGGCTGATTCTGAGGCCAGAGCTCTGTTTAGGGCATTTGTCATTCTATGAGTCTGGTCTGTGGCCTGATTCTCATGTTGGATCATTCTCTCCTTTTTAATTTGTTATTGTTATTACCAAACACTTGGTCTTATTTATGTGATCCCTTTGACACTTATTCCTATCTATATGATCAGGTACACACTTAAAATGATCACTTTAGTAAGAAGGCATTAGTACCATCCAGCGTGTTGGGATTTGGAGTTCCACAGCAATTTTTAGATTTACCCTTAAGGGTAAGTCCATGTGAATGTGTGCCGAACTGTACATCTCCTCCCTCTCTTATTATCACTCTTATTTTTCACTAAGACCAATTTTCAATTGGATTTAAACACCTATGAATAATTCTGTGTTAAGTAAAAAGTTCAACCAATCGTATTAAGTAGTAAAAATAAAAATAAATAAAATGATGAGCTGTTCCTTGACAGTCAGGAAAAGGGCTGATCAAGCCATCGGTTTTCATGGTGTCAATTTCACTTCTCCATGAAGTGGAAGAATTCTCCATTTGTGTGATTCTTCTTCTATTCCTTTCTTTAATGTTTTGTAATTCTCATTGTAGAGATGTTTGACATCCTTGGTTAAATTTATTCAAAGGTATTTGATTTTTTTGTAGCTATTGTAAATGGGATTGATCTTAGAAGTTCTTTCTCAGCCATGGTGTTGAATGTGTATACAATGATTTTTTTGTATTGATTTTATATCCTGCTACTTTACCAAGCTCCTCTATGAGTTCCAACAGTCTCTTGGTGGAGTTTTTGGATCCCCTATATAAAGAATCATGTCATCTGCAAATAGGGATAGTTTGACTACTTCCTTCCCAATTTGCATCCCTTTAATTTCTTTTTACTGCCTAATAGCTCCGGCTGAAACTTCCAGTACTATATTGAAAAGCAATGGTGAGAGTGGGCATCCCTGTTTGGTAATGAATCTCAGTGGGAATACTTCCAACTTTTTCCCATTCAGTATGACACTGCCTGTAGGTTTGTCATAAATTGCCTTGACTATGTTGAGGAATGTTCTTTCTAAACCCAATTTGCTTAGAATTTTCATCATGAAGCGGTGTTGTATTTTATCAAATGCTTTCTCTGCATCTATTGAGATAATCATATGCTTTGTTCAGCGGTTTGTTAATTTGATGTATCACATTGATTGATTTGTGAATATTGAACCATTTTTGTATACCAAGAATAAATCCCATTTGGTCTGGCTGGATGATCTTTCTGTCGTGTTGTTGGATTCTATGGGTTAGAATTTTGTTGAGAATTTTTCCATCTATGTTCATCAGAGAAATTGGTCTGCAATTCTCTTTCTCTGCTGCATCTTTTTAAGCTTTAGGAATTAAGGTGATGCTGGCTTCGTAGAAAGAATTTGGGAGGATTCCCTCTCTTTCAACTGTTTTCAATAGTTTGAGAAGAATTGGTGTTAGTTCTTTAAATGTCTTCTGGGCTGGCGCCGAGGCTCACTTGGTTAATCTTCCACCTACGGCGCTAGCATGCCATATGGGTGCCGGGTTCTAGTCTCAGTTGCTCCTCTTCCAGTTCAGCTCTCTGCTGTGGCCCGGGAGGGCAGTGAATCCATCCAGTTCAGAGCTTTTCTTTGTTGGGAGGGCCTTTATTACTGATGCAATTTCAATCTTGGTTATATGTCTGTTAAGGGTGCTTTTCTATGTGTTCATAGTTCAGTTTAGGCAGGTTGTGTGTGTACAGAAATATACCCATTTATTCTAGATTTCCCAGTTTGTTGGCATACAGCTCTTTGGTTTTTTTTTTTTTCCTGATGATTCTTTTTATTTCCGTGGTGTCTGTTGTTACATTTCCTTCTTCATCTCTAATTTTATAAATTTGTGTCTTCTCTACTTTTTTGGTTAGTGGGGCCAATGGTGTGGATTTGGGTCTTCTCTCTTTTTTTGGTTAGTGGGGCCAATGGTGTGTCAACTTTGTTTATTTTTTCAAAATAAACAGCTCTTAGTTTTGCAGATCTTCCACAGTGGCTTTACCAGTTTGCATTCCCACCAACAGTGGGTTAGTGTCGCTTTTTCCCCACATCCTCTCCAGCATCTGTTGGTAGATTTCTGTATGTGAGCCATTCTAACCGGGGTGAGAGTGAGGTGAAAACTCATTGTGGTTTTGATTTGCATTTCCCTGATGCCTAGTGATCTTGAACATTTTTTCATGTGTCTGTTGGCCATTTGGATTTCCTCTTTTGAAAAATGTCTATTTAGGTCCGTGGCCCATCTCTTAAGTGGGTTGCTTGTTTTTTTGTTGTGGAGTTTCTTGATTTCTTTGTAGATTCTGGTTATTAATTCTTTATCTGTTGCATAGTTTGCAAATATTTTTTTCCAATTCTGTTGGTTGCCTATTCACTTTCCTGACTGTTTCTTTTGCAGTACAGAAACTTCTCAATTTGATGCAATCCCAAATGTTAATTTTGGCTTTGACTGCCTATGCTTCCGGGGTCTTTTCCAAGAAGTCTTTGCCGGTGCCAGTATCTTGCAGGTTTCTCTGATGTTATCTAATAATTCGATGGTGGTGGGTCATAAATTTAGATCTTTAATCCATGTTGAGTGGATTTTTGTATAGAGTGTAAGGTAGGGGTCTTGCTTCATGCTTCTGCACATGGAAATCCAGTTTTCTCTAGAGATTCCTGAGTTTCTGATTTCCAGCTTCATTCCATTGTGGTCTGAGAACACACATGGTACGATTTCAATTTTTTTGAATTTCCTGAAACTTGCTTTATGGCCTAGTACATGGCTAATCCTAGAGAAAGTTCCATGCACTGCTGAGAAGAATGTGTATTCTGCAACTGTAGGATGAAAAAGTTCTCTAGATTTCTGTTAGGTCCATTTAGTTTATACTGTCAATTAAATCTGCTCTTTCTTTGTTGATTTTCTGTCTGGTTGATCTGTCCATTGCTGAAAGTAGAGTACTGAAGTCCCCAGTACTATTGCACTGGAGTCTAAGTCTCCCTTTAGATCTCTTAACATTTCTTTTAAATAACCTGGCACCCTGTAATCGGGTGCATATATGTTTATATAATGTTATAAGAGTTAACATCTTCCTGTTGAATTGATCCCTTAATCACTATATAGTGCCCTTCTTTGTCTCTTTTAACAATTTTTGTATTAAAGTCTATTTTGTCTGCAATTTTTGGTTTCTGTTGACATGGAATAGCTTTTTCCATCCTTTCCATTTCAGTCTGCATATGTCTTTGCTGGTTTCTTATAAGCAACAAATAGATGGGTTTTGTTTTTTAATCCATTCTGCAACTCTGTTTCTTTTAACTGAGGAGTTAAGGCCGTTTACATTCAACATTAATATTGATAAGTAATGACTTTGCCCTGCCGTTTTTCCAAAAATATTCCTAGTTTTTACTTTGAATTTCCTTCGCTTTTTCACTGACAGAATTTCTTTCTTTACCTTCTTTCGTACTGATGACCATGTTTCTGTGTTTCTGTGTGCAACATATCCTTAAGCATCTTTTGTATGGCTGGACAGGTGGTGACAAATTCTTTTAATTTCTGTTTGTTATGGAAGGTTCTTTATTTCACCTTCATTCACAAATGAGAGATTTTCAGGGTATAATATTCTGGGATGACAGTTTTTTTTCTCTTAAGACTTGGACTATATCTCGCCATTCTCTGCTAACCTGTAGGTTTTCTGAAGAGAAGTCTGCTCTGAGTCTCTTAAAGTAATCAGGAATTTCTCTTTTGATTACTTCTATATAATCTTATGATCAATTTTTTGAGTTCTGTTTCTTGCATTTCTTCTGCCTCATTGTCTTAACAATCTAGAATTGAAATGTCCTGTTCTTTTGGGGGCTTCATGTTGTATTCTTTATTCTTATTTCTTGGATTGGTGAGTTTAGTATTTGGCATTTACTCGTTGATTTCTTTCTTTTTTTTTTATTTGTTGTGGTGCCTTTTATTGTTGTACTATGACTGTGGAATGTCCTCTTTCAGTGACTCTCTAGAGGCTTGTAGTGGGTATAGCCAGAGAGCTCTGTTCAGTTCTCCAGGTTTAATGGTGTGCCTAAAGTAACACAGCCAGGTTTGGCATGGTAAATCTCTATCTCTCTTTTTTTAATCAGAAGGGAGGTTTATTCTGCTCAGCTGAGCTCCTCTCTTCAATGGAGACCAGTGCCTGAGCGCTAGCCCCAGTGGGTACAATATTTGTCTGCTCTGTCTCAAGGACCACACAAAGGGCCTGTTCAGTCCTCAGTGTAAGCTCAGATTCTCCAGCAATGTCTCTCACCAGGTAGCCAAGAAGACCTAAGATTGTGAATTCTCCCACTGAGACTTCTTCATGTCCCAGCTACACTGGGAGTCCTCCCAAACACCTTCAGTTTTTTTCCCACAATCCTGTTACTGAAGCCTCACACAGTCACAAGCTCCAGGTTCCCTGTTAGTTCACTCCACCAGAGTCAGAAGTCTCCGCTTGGCTTGTTGCTGGTTGCAGACATGAGCTGGCGCAGCTATTACATATGTTCAAAATGGCACCCTCTCTATCGGCTTGTTACAGGACACCATTGTAAAGTGATCCAGGAGAAAGAAATATGTCCATCCCATCCTTTTTTTTTCCTCCTCTAGTTTGGCTGGTACACTTTCCCCCACAGGACTCCAAGCTGGGCTCCCTCTAGGCACTTCCTGCCACTTTTTCACCAGTGGCTTGGGATGCTGAAGTCTGGTCTCACCTCAGTTTCCACTGCTTGTGCATACACTCTCAGCTTCTGAAGGTCCAAGCTGTGAGCACCCACACCCTCCACATAAGTCCACCGTGTACCTCTAATTTCAGTACAGTTTCCTCTGCCATTTTCACCTAACTCTTCCCTGAGACTACATTTTCTCCACTTTTTTTTAAACTATCTTCTCCTGGGCTAGAATAGTAATCTCCCTCCCTAATTCACCATCTTGGAAATGTCACAGAATTACTGTTTCAACACACCGTTTAAAACTCACTTTCACACTTTGAAAACTCATTTTCATGTTTAGCCATTTTTGTTTTTATTTTAAAAATGCAAGCATACTGCATAAAGAAATGATGGTATATATATGTACATATATACATATATATGTATATACACATATATACACCATAGAATACACCACATAGCAGTAAAAAAATCCTGTCATTTGCAACAAAATGGATGCAACTGAATCCATTATACTTAGTGAAATAAGCCAGTCCAAAAACAAAGGCTATCATATGTTTTCCCTGATGGGTAGTAACTAATAGTGTACCTAGTGGGTAATCTCTAGGAAATTGATGTTTTGAGATTTGATGATTTTTTTAACTTTTATTTAATGAATATAAATTTCCAAAGTATAGCTTATGGATTACAATGGCTTCCCTCCATAACGTCCCTGCCACCCACAACCCTCCCCTTTCCCACTCCCTCTCCCCTTCCATTCACATCAAGATTCATTTTCGATTCTCTTTATATACAGAAGATCAGTTGAGCATACATTAAGTAAAGATTTCAACAGTTTGCTCCCACACCGAAACATAAAGTGAAAAATACTGTTTGAGTACTAGTTATAGCATTAAATCTCAATGTACAGCACATTAAGGACAGAGAGCCTACATGAGGAGTAAGTGCACAGTGACTCCTGTTGTTGACTTAACAAATTGACACTTTTGTTTATGGCATCATTAGTATTTGCAGACACTAGTCTTGTTTATGTGCTCTTGATATTTAACAGCCCTTGTCGCAACTGTTGAGAAACAGTGTTTTTTCTTCATACTATTTGTTGAACATATTACTTAGTGTAAGTTGAAACTTATGAGTATAAAGTTAACTGAAAATAGACATTTAAAAAATTAACAATGGGAACAGGAGAGGTAGGAGGAGGATGGGTGGGAACATGGGTGGGAGAGAGGACAGAGTGGGAAGTATCACTACGTTCCTGAATCCATATATAGGAAATAATGAAATTAGTGTACCTCAAATATTTTTAAAAAATTAAATATATTAGGCAAGGTACAGACAATTTTCAAAATATCATCCAAAGACAATGATTACCTTTCACCCTCTTGAGGCTAGGAGCTTTGTTATATGTTTACTTTGTGCTTGTATCCTGGGAACTTTCAGAAATATTTGTCATGACATGTATAGGTATTCAACAAAGGTTGTAAGATAAAATGTGTAATATTTCTAATCAGTAAAACATCTCGGCCGGTGCCGCGGCTCACTAGGCTAATCCTCCGCCTTGCTGCACCGGCACACCGGGTTCTAGTCCCAGTCGGGGCGCCGGATTCTGTCCCGGTTGCCCCTCTTCCAGGCCAGCTCTCTGCTGTGGCCAGGGAGTGCAGTGAAGGATGGCCCAAGCACTTGGGCCCTGCACCCGCATGGGAGATCAGGAAAAGCACTTGGCTCCTGGCTTCGGATCAGCGGGATGCGCTGGCCGCAGAGCACCGGCCATGGCGGCCATTGGAGGGTGAACCAACGGCAAAGGAAGACCTTTCTCTCTGTCTCTCACTGTCCACTCTGCCTATCAAAAAAAAAAAAAAGAAAGAAAACATCTCTTACATATGTATATAAACAATCTTAGTTTAAGAGTCAGTGGTTTCAAAACACTGGAGTATAATATAGGAACTACCTATAACTATTATTTTTATTTAAAATTTTCTATTCAAAATTTCCCTCTACCATGAGAAACCAATTTTACTAACATCACTTGCCTTAAAGAATGCCATTTAATTGATTGGAAACACACTCAGGACAGAGCCCTAGTCTTTCCAGGTTTAAAGCTCTTTCCAACTTAGCCAAATTAGCCCAAGAAGTGCACCCAATACTGCACATCTGGTTGAGGTTGCGAATCCTGGGTTGTTAAGGCCTCGGGCAGGTTTCAGTGTTGGGTACCTGGTTCTCCTGTTATTGATAGCTGTGGCTGGCCCCTGCATACACAATGCTGTTTTATGAAATCTCCAATTGCCAAAGTCAAGCTCCAACTACTCTTTATGTAGTACTGGCCACTTATGGGACCAGCCCCTAGAAGATGAAGATTTTAGAGTATTCTAAAAGTGCCCTAAAGAAGAGGAGGGGATATTAAAGACTCCTTCCCCCTTGTTATCAAAGGGTCAGGTGGGTCTAAAAAAAGCAATAATGACTAGGCCATAAAGGCTAGTCCCATTCCTAAGATAAGATAGTTGCATGCCTTCTGAAAATGCCTTTAAGTTATAATTCCTGTATCTTAAAACAATCTTACCTTAAAGTTGTGATTTGTTAATCCCTGAGGGCCCAAGATAACAGTGTGCTCCTGGAAACTGCCTTGGTATATTCAGGGTATAAGAGTATGGAAAGACGGCTGGTGCTGCGGCTCAATAGGCTAATCTTCCACCTAGTGGCGCCGGCACACTGGGTTCTAGTCCCGGTCAGGGCGCCGGATTCTTTCCCGGTTGCCCCTCTTCCAGGCCAGCTCTCTGCTGTGGCCTGGGAAGGCAGTGGAGGATGGCCCAAGTGCTTGGGCCCTGCACCCCATGGGAGACCAGGATAAGTACCTGGCTCCTGTCATCAGATCAACGCGGTGTTCCGGTCGCAGCGCGCCAGCCATGGTGGCCATTGGAGCGCGAACCAATGGCAAAAGGAAGACCTTTCTCTCTGTCTCTCTCTCTCACTATCCACTCTGCCTGTCCAAAAAAAAAAAAAGTATGGAAAGGCAAAGGATTGGGGCTTGACTTTTAGTCTAGTCAAGCCTGCATACATAAATAAACTGTGCCTTCCCTCCTCCTGAAGCATTAAGTGCCTTTTGGTTTCTGTGGACTTTGTCCCTAACACACAGACAATGATCACCATTCATCCTTTTGACAGGGGAGCTGTGATGTATGTTTCAGTCTTGGGGAGTACCTTGCATAAACTAGGTGCTCAATAAAAATTGTCAAATAAAATACTATTAATGTTTCTGGTATTGATGTATTATGTTTATATATAATTGACATTTGCATAACGTGAGTATAATATCTCAACAGTTTTCTACATTTTCTTTTTCATTTTCATTTTGTTTTCAGTATTTCCCTATATTCTAACAAAGCAATTTGATGGTCTGTTGCCACTTCACTCTGCTAAGTGAATCAAATTTAGCTGATTGGTAACAGAGCCCTGGTCTTTTTAGGTATAAAGCGCTTTCCTTCATTCCATAATAATCTGACTGTGGTTTAAGTGAATAAGAGAAAGCAAAATGTCCTGGGTAGCTGTGCTCTGTCTTTTATTGTTGCTCCACAATTTGATGGGAGTCAGTAGATTGGTTGCCTTTCCACAAAGACCCTGCTCTGGATGACGTCAATTCATAGAACTGAGATTCTGGAAGGCGTCCTGCTATTATTTAGTCCAGTGGGAAAAAGCTAGGCAGGTGAGCTTGCTGCATTGGATTACTGACTTTGGCCATGTAAGGAGGTCTGGGGGGTATAAAGAAGAAAGCAGTAGATGTGAACTTAGGGTCCCAATGAGCAACACACTATTGGAATGAAGACAAGGAGACCAATATGCGTAAAGCAAGCTGGATCTTACTGCAACGGCTTTGGTCTCCCCAAGTCCAGCTAATACTTCTCTGATGATGGTTTCCATGCTTCATATATCCTAAAAGAATTTACATAGTTAATGCAGAAAACATTTCCTTTTAAACAGAATTGTACATAGATCATCTGGATTGCTTTATACCGGCAACTTGTTTATCATATAGACATGGTCGGATGTGGACCTGTAGTTCTTCACTAATCTCTTCCTGTAGGGTCTCCTGGAGGCTTTGGCTAGATCTCAGGAGAACTTCCCTTCTAGTGCCAGCTCCACAAACCTTACTTATTTTATGCTCTTCGTTTGAGCTGGCTGATTCCTCCATTTTAAGAGGAAGGGTCAGGTTAAATTAGTGGGTGGCACGGGGAGGTGGAGTCAGGAAGCAGCATGGCTAAGGAGCCCCGTATCCAGTACAGCCTCTACTCTTTCAGTTCTGAATCGGAATTTTATTTTGGGTGAATGGGATTTTTTTTTCACTTTAACAGAGAGTTTGAAATCCCAGTCTCTCAGAAATAAAAGGAAGATTGGTGAGAAATGAAGTCATACCACTGAATAGGTTGGGCCATCCTTAGAAGTACCATGCACTTAGAACTAATCTCTAAGTAGATAGCTGGGGAGAATGTTTGATCAGTAATGGGGAGTCTGCAGGAGTTGTAATGTCAACACTGCAATCTGACTATTTCTTGAGAGAGGACTTGTGGGGCTGAAGATGTAATCCTAATAACTGTTAAACCATTTCTAAGGGAAGATCAGTGAGGGCAAGTAATCTGCTCCAGTGTAATGGCAACAGTCCCATGAAGTAACTCCTAGGTCATAATTCCAGTTGGTATAGCAACAGTAGTTGCCTAGCAGCACATAAGAGGAGTTTTCCTCTGCAAGTGAACCTCCACATCACTTGATAACAGCAGTGATCAGACACTGGGAGCCATATCTGAAATGATATCATCTGAAAGGGGTTAAATTACATAACCTGTAATCGTAATTTCAGGGGAAGAAGATATGACCCTAATTAGGTAAATGTTGAAACGCAGCTGTGAAACTCTTCCTGTTTTTATTTTTTAAAGATTTTATTTATATAAGTGGCAAAGCAGCAGGGGAGAGGGAGAGGGAAGGAGCGGGGGGGGGGGAGACAGGGAGATAGGGAGAAGGGGAGAGGTAGAGAGGGAGAATGAAGGAGGAGAGAGGGAGAGGGGGAGATAGAGAGGGAGAGGGAGTGAGAGGGAGGACAGGGAAAGAGGGGGGGATGGAGAGGGAAAGAGAGGGACACAGGGAGATAGAGAGGCAGAGAGAGGGAGAAGGACATGGAGAGAGGGAGGGAGACAGGGAGAAGGAGGACAGAGAAATAGGGGGAGAGGGAGAGGGAGATGGAGATGGATGGATACAGAGAGGGGGAGGGAGAGGGGGCGAGGCAGAGAGGGAGAAAAGGGAGAGATGGAAAGGGAGAGGAAGTGGGAGAGAGGAGGAGGAAGGAGGGAAAGGAAGGGAGGAAGGAGAAATAAGGATGGTGAAGGGAAGGGGGAGGAGGAGAGGGGGAAGGGAAGGGGAGAAGGAGAGGGGGTGGGGATCTGGAGTGGGGGAGGCGAAGGGGGAAAGAAGGAGAAAGGGAGAGGTGAGAGAGGGAGAGGAAGAGGGAAGGAGAAGAACAAGGAGGAGAGGGAAAGGAGGAGGGGGATAGAGGAAGAGAGAGAAAGAGAGCTGGGTAGAGGGAGAAGGAGAGAGGTAGAGAGGGAGAAGTAGAGTGGGAGAGAGAAAGGGAGGGAGAGGGAGGCCAAGAGGGAGGGAGAGGGGGAGAGAAAGGGAGAGGGAGGGCGAGTGGGCGCAGGAGAGAGAGAGAGAATGAGAGAGGGAGGGAGAGGGAGAGGGGGAGGGGGAGAGGGAGAGGAATGCAGGGATGAAGAGAAGGAGGGAGGTGGAGAGGGAAAAGGAGGGAAGGGGATAGGGAGAGGGAGGGAGAGAGAGGGAAGGAGAAGAGGAGAGAGGGAAAGATGGAGAAGTAGAGACGGAGACAGGGAGAGGAGTGGGGAGGGAGATGAGAGGGGAAGGCAGAAGGGAGGGGGAGGAAGGGAGGGAGAAAGAGGAAGAAGGAGGGATGGAGAGAGAGGAGGAGGTGGAGGGGGGAATGGGAGGGGGAGGGAGAGGTTGAAGGGGATCTGGAGCAGGGGAGGGGAAGGGGGAGAAAAGGAGAGAGGGAGAGGGAGGGTGAGGGAGAAGGAGAAGGAGAGCAAGGGGAGGAGGAGAGTAGGAGAGGGATAGAGGATGAGAGGGATAGAGGTAGAGGGAAAAGGGGAAGGGAGAGAGGGCAAAGGGGAGAGGGAGAGAGGGAGAGAGGAAGGGAGAGGGAAGGCAAGAGGGAGAGAGAAGGAGAGAGCAAGGGAGATGGAGAGAGGGAGGGGAGAGGGAGAGAGGAAGGGAGAGAGAAAGAGGGAGAAGGAAGGAGGGAGAAAGGGAGAAGAAGGGATGGGGAGAGGGAAACGTGAGCGGGAGAGGAAGAGAGGAAGAAGGAGAGCAGGAGAGAGGGAGAGAGGGAGAGAGGGAGAAGGAGAGGGAGAGGGAAGTATAGGGAGAGAGGGAGAGGAGAGAGAGGGAGAGATGGAGAGACAGACAGGGAAAGGGAGAGAGGTAGAGGGAGAGGAAGAGGGAGTAAGGGAGAGGAGGAGTTAGAGAGGGAGAGGAAGAAGGGGAGAGGGAGAAGAGGGGGGAGAGGGAGGAGTGAGTGGGAGAGAGGGAGGCCAGAAAGAGGGGGAGGGAGAAAGAGGGAGTAGGGGGCAGGGAGAGGAAGAGAGGGAGGTGGAGATGTGTAGGGGAAGTGGAGATGAAGAAGGGGAGAGGGAGTTGTAGAGGGTGAAGGGAAGGGAGAGAAGGAGAGGGAGAAGGGAGAGAAGTAGAGGGAGAGAGAAGGAGAGCAAAGGGATCGAGGAGAAGAGGAGGGGGTAGATAGCAAGAGGGAGAGTGGAGAGGGAGAAGGAGAGCAGGAGAGAGAGAGGAAAAAAGGGAGGGAGAGGGTAGGGGGAGAGGAAGAAGGAGAAGGCGAAGGAGAGGGACAGGAGAAGGAGAGAGGGAGAGAGAGAGGAAGAGAGGAAGAAGGGGAGAGGAAGAGAGAGATGGAGGGATGGGGAGAGGGAGATAGGGAGGGAGGGTTAGAGAGAGGAATGGAGAGATGGAGGGAGAGAAGGAGAGGGGGAGAGGGACAAGGAGAGAGAGGGAGAGAAGAAGAAGAGAGGGAGAGAAGAAGAGAGGAAGAAGGGGAGAGGGGGAGAGAGGGAGATAGGGAGGGATGGGGAGAGAGAGGAAGGGAGAGGGAGAGAGAGAAGGAGAGGGGGAGAGAGGAAGAGAGAGAGTGAGAGGGGCAGAGAGGGAAAGAAGGAGAGGAATAGGGTGAGAGGGAGAGGGGGAGGGAGAGAGGGAGAGGAAGAGGCATAGAGGTAGAAGAGAGAGGGAGAGGTGAGAGGAAAAAGGAGAGAGGGAGAGCGGGAGGAAGGGAGAGGGAGAGAGAGAAGGAGAGTGGGAGAAGGAGAAAGGAAAAGAGAAAGGAAGAGGGAGAGAGAGAGGGAGAAGGAGAGAGGGAGACGGGTAGAGGGAGAGAGGGGTGGAGGGAGAGACAGGAAGAGGTAGTGGGGAGAGAGAGGCTGAGAAGAAGGGAGGGAGAAAGGGGGAAGGAGGGAAGTGGAGAGGGAGAAGGAGGGAGGGAGAGAGGGAGAGTGGCCGAGAGGGAAACCAGGAGAGGAAGAGTAAGAGACAGGGAGTGATAGAGGGAGAGGGAGAGGAGACTAGAGAGAGAGGGGAGGGAGAGTCAGAAGGGAGAGGAAGGGAGGGAGAAAGAGGGAGAAAGCGAAGTGTAGAGAAAGAGGAAGAGGTGGAGAGAGGGAGAAGGAGAGAGAAAGGAAGCGAGGTGGAGAGAGAGAGGGAGAGGTAGAGGGGAAGAGAGAGAAGGATGGGAAGAGGAC
This sequence comes from Oryctolagus cuniculus, assembly GCF_964237555.1. Classification (NCBI taxonomy): domain Eukaryota; kingdom Metazoa; phylum Chordata; class Mammalia; order Lagomorpha; family Leporidae; genus Oryctolagus; species Oryctolagus cuniculus. The sequence continues at coordinate 39,193,093 of NC_091453.1, read as the reverse complement.
AGAGGAAGAGGGGCAGACAGGGAGAGGGAGAGGAGGTCGAAGTGTGGGTTAAATAGGGGAGGGGAAGGGGGAAAAAGAGAGAGAGGAAGAGGGAGAGAGCGAGGTACAGAATGAGAAGGGGAGAGAGAGGGAGTGAGAGAGGGAGAGGAAGATGGAGAGGGGTAGGGGAAGAGGGAAAGGAAGATGGCGAGAGGGGGAGAGAGAGAGAGGGAGGGAGGTGGAAAGCAAGAGAGGGAGAAAGAGGGGAAGGGAGGGAGGGAGAGGTAGAGATGGAAGAGGGAGATTGAAAGGGAGAAAGGCAAAGAAGGAGAGGAAGAGAGAGAGGGAGAGAAGGCGAGAAAGAGGGATCGAGGGAGAGAGAGGAGAAGAGGGAGAAGAAAGGGAAGGGGAGGGAAGAGAGGGGGAGAGGAAGGAAGGGAGAAGGAGGGAGTGAAAGGCAGAGGTGGAGAGGGGGAAGGGAGAGGGGGAGGGTAGGTTTAGCAGGGGATGGGAAGAGGGAGAGAGGGAGAAGAGAGAGAGGGAGAGAGAGAGAAGGAGAGCAAGGGGGAGAGGGAGAGGAGGAGGTGTATAGAGGACAAGAAGGAGAGAGGCAGAGGGGCAGAGGCAGAAGGGCAGAGGAAGAAGGAGAGAGGAAGAGAGGGAGAAAGAGGGATGGAGAGAGAGGGAGAGGAAGGAGAGAGAGAAGGAAAGGGAGGGAGAGGGAGAGAGAGCGCAAAGTGTAGGGAGAGAGAGGGAGAGAAGGGAGAGGAGAGCAAGAGAAGGAGAGGGGGAGGAGGAGAGGGAGAGGGGAGGGAGAGAGTGAGAGGAAGAGGGAGAGAGGGGAGGGAGTGGGGAGAGGAAGGGCGGGAGAAGGAGGGAGGAGGAGAGGGAGAGGAATAAAGGAAGAAGGAGAGAGGGTGAGAGAGAGAGAGGTAGAGGAAGAGAGGATAAGAGAGAGGTAGGGAGAGGAAGAGGGGGAGAAAGAAAGGTAGAGAGAGTGGAGGAGAGACAGAGAGAGGGAGAGAAGGAGAAGGGGAGGGAGAGAGGAAGAGGTTGAGAGGAAGAGGGACAGATGGGAAGGGGGAGGGAAGGCACAGAGGAGGCGGGAGAGACAGGAGAGGGGGAGGGGAAAAGGGATTCAGTGAGAAAGAGAGAGGGAGAGGTAGGGAGGGAGAAGGGCAGAGGGGGAGAGGGAGAGGGGGAGGGCAAGTGAAACAGGAAAAAGAGGGAGACAGAGAGGGAAAGAGAGGGAGAGGGAGAGAAGGAGTGGGGGGAGGGAGAGGGAGAGAGGGAAAGAAGGAGAGGATGAGGGAGAGAGGGAGAAGAAGGGAGGGAGAGGGAGAGGACAAGAGGGAGAGAGAAGGATGGAGAGGGGAGAAAGGGTGATAGAGAGGGAGATTGAAAGAGATGGTGGGAGATGGAAAGGGAGAGAGATATGGAGAGAGGGAGAGAGAGGAAGAAGAAGAGATGGAGTGAGGTAGAAAGAGGGAGAGAGGGGAGGGAGGAAGAAGGAGAGATGGAGAGTGGGATGGAGAGTTATTCAGGGCGAAGGGAAGCAGGAAGGAGAGGGAGAGGGGGATAGGGATGGGGAGAGAGGGAGAGGAAGAGGGAGGGGGGAGAGACAGGAAGGCAGAAAGGGGGTGAAGGAGGGAGGTGGAGAGTGAGAGGAGGGAGGTGGAGAGTGGGAGGAGGGAGGGGAAGGGAGAGAGGAAAAGGACAAGAGGAAGAAGGGCAGATGGAGAGGGGGAGAGGAAGGCACACAGAGGGAGGGGGAGAGATGGGGGAGGAGGGGGAAAGGGATTGAGTGAGAAAGAGATAGAGAGGGAGAGGTAGAGAGGGAGAATGGGAGAGGGGGAGGGGGAGGGAATGGGCGAGAGGGTGAGGGGGAGAGAGAGAGGGAGGTATAAAGCAAGAGAGGGAGAAAGGGGGAGGGAAGGAGAGAGGGAGAGGTAGGTATGGAGAGGTAAAGAGGAGAAGGAAGAAAGGCTGAGAGGGAGAGGAAGAGGGGCAGAGGGAAAAGAGAGAGGGCAGGGGAGAAGAGTGGGGGAGGGAGGAGAGGGGAAGGAGAGGAAGGCAGAGAGAAAGAGGGAGAAGAAAAGTGGGAGAGGGGGAGGTGGAGAGGGGGAGGGGAAGGAGAGAGGGGGAGGGGAAGGGGGAGAAAAGGAGAAAGGGAGAAGGGAGAGAGGGAGTGAGAAGGAGAAAGAGAGCAAGGGGTAGGGGAGAGGAGGAGGGGAACAGAGGCAAAGAGGGAGAGAGGAAGAGGACAGAGGGAGAAGGGGAGTGGGAGAGAGAGAGGAAGGAGAGAGGGAGGGAGAGAAAGAGAGGAAGAAGGAGAGAGATGTTGGGAAATGGAGAGAGAGATGGAGCAAGGGATATAGGTAGAGGGGGAGAAGGAGAGGGAGAGAGGATGAGAGAGGGGAAGAGAGAGAAGGAGGAGAGGGGGAGAGGTAGAGAGGCTAAGTGAAAGAAGGAGAGGAAGAGGGAGAGAGGAAGAGGACAGAGGGAGAAGGGGAGAGGGAGAGAGAGGTTGGGAAATGGAGAGAGAGATGGAGAAAGGGAGAGAGGTAGAGGGGGAGAAGGAGAGCAAGAGAGGGAGGGTGAGGGAGAGGCAGAGAGAGAGAGGAAGACAGTGAAAAGGAGAGTGAGAGAGAGAGGGAGGACGAGAGCGAGAAGGAAAGGGAGAGAGGAGAAGAGAGGGAGAGGAAGAAAGGGAGGAGAGAGAGGGAGAAGGGAAGAAGGGGAGGGAGAGAGAGGGAGATGGGGAGAGGGGGAGAAGGAGAGAGGCAGAGAGGGAGAGGGGGAGAGGGAGATTGGGAGGAAGAGGGAGAGAGGGAGAATGGAAGAGGGAAGGGGGGGAGAGGGAGAAGGAGGGAGCGGGGGAGGATGGAGGTGGAGAGGGAGAGAGTGGGAGATAGGGAGAAGGGAGAGAGGGTGAACTAGAGAGGAGGAGAGGTAGAGCAAGAAGGGGAGAGGGTGAGAGGGAGGCAGATAGAGAAAGGGCGAGAAGGGGAGGGAAAGGCATAGTGGGAAAGAGAGAGAAAGGGAGAGGGAGAAGGGAGGAGGGAGAGGGAGAGAGGAAGAATAAGACGGGGTGAAGGGGAGAGGGAGAGTAAAAGGGAGACAGGGTGGGGGGAGGGGTAGAGGGCAGAGGAGAGGGAGGAGTGGCAGAGAAAGGGAGAAAGAAAGAGGGACAGGGAGAGGGAGAGCAAGAGATGGAGGGGGGGAGGGAGAGAGAGAAAGGAGGAGGAATACAAGCAGGAAAGGGAGAAAGAGAGATAAAGCAAAAGGCTGGGGGAGAGAAGGGAGACTGAGGGGGAGAGAGAGACAGATCGTCCATCCACTGGTTCACTACCCAAGTGGCCACTGTTGCCCGGCAGGGCCAGGAGGAAGCTAGGAGCCTGGAACTCCATCTGGGTCTCCCATGTGGGTGGCAAGGGCCTGAGTACTTGGTCCATGTTCCATTGCTTTCCCGGGCACAGTAGCAGGGAGTTGGATCAGAAGTGGAGGAGCCAGGACTTGAACTGGTGTTCTTAGGGAAGCTGGCATCACAGGCGGCATTTACCTGCTGCGCTGCAATGCAAACACCCCTGGTTTTATTTTATTTCCAGACTTTATTTAAAATTATGAAGTTGAGTTTTGGTTATTAAACTTCAGCTTGACTTTAGAGTTCCGGTATTGTCTCTTTTCTCTCAGTACCTGGGGTCTTGTACTTTTGACTTTGAATCTGCTGGAGCAGCCATCAATGACTCATAAGGGAACACTTAAAAATGCTATGGAAAAAATAGAATCAAAAGATAAATTTATCTGGGTGTAAAACATTTTGAAATTCATGCATTTTCCAGAAAGTTTTTGAAATTCCCTCGTTTCTCCAGATAAGATGAAATGGCTTACAATTTAAGCACCCGGAAGATCAATTGATGAGCAATCTGTTTTCTTGCCTCTTTTCAATTTGTTTTCAGGAAAAAAAGAAGTGCCAATAAAGAGGATAACCAGCACTCTGCCCGTTGCAAAAGGGCTAAGAGAAACCCTGTCGCTCAGGAGTCTCAAGAGGCAGAGGTAGGAAGTAGGGTCGGATAGCCTCTATTTCACTCACTGCCTACCCTCAATTACCAAATTTGTGTTCTACAGTAAAAAGGAATTTAATTTTTAAATTTTCAAATAATTTTCTTATTCTTAGGAAGAATAATAATTTATTATTGATGGGAAGAGAACAGGTTTCATGTATTTCATAGTACAATTCTAAGAAGATAACCATACTTCCTCCCTCCCTCCCACCTCAATCCCCCCGCCTTCCTTCCCTTCTTATGTTTTCCTTTACTTATTGCAACACCAATTTCAATTTGCTTTCTAATCACAGGCTTAATGTGCAACTAACCATAATGTTCAACAAGTTAAACGTAGAAAGACCAGTGTTCCACAGGAGAATAGAAAAGGAATAAAAACACTGAGCAAGTCATAATATGTCAGTTTCACTCTTATACATTTTTTGTACTCTATATTAAACTACCACATGTCAGGGAAAACATATGATTATCTGTCATTTTGGGGATGGCTTATTTCCTTAAGCATAATGATCCCTGGTTCCATCCATTTTGTCGCAAAAGACAAGATTTCATTCTTTGTTGTTGTTGTTGTTTTGAGGCTGAGTAGTACTCCATAGTGTTTATCTACCACAATTTTGTATCCAGTTGTCAGATGATGAACATCTGGGATGTTTCCATGTCTTAGCTCTTTTGAGTTGAGCTGTTATAAACATGGGGGTAGAGATAGCTCTTTCATATGCTGCTTTCATTTCCCTTGGGTAAATTCCCAAGAATGGAATGACTGGGTCGTACAGTAGATCTGTTTTCAGATTTCTGAAGGCTCTCCATATTATGTTCCATAATGACATTCAAGCCATCCTATGTCGAGGACTCTGTTTTCTTGATTGACGGAGGTACTTCTGAGCAGCAGCCTGTGACTTTGAATCTTGGATCACACAGAAGATGCAAAGGGAGCACAGGATGATTTTGCTATCAGGAGGTTTGATCCTAGAGGTTACTCTGCTCATGAGAGAAGGAATAATATATTTCCAGATGCATGATAGTATGTTATTGGCTAGAAGTTGGTCATGGGTTTCTCACTGGGACAAGTGTAAATGAAATGGGTGGGGGGAGGCGGGATTGAAGGGAGGGTCCACTGATTTTGCAAAGCCTTAATGGTGATTGAGGACTATGAATTTGAACTTCGAGAGACTTAGTTTTCATGCCTGGTGCTAATTAGCATAGTGTTACTTACTTTAATTGGGATGCAGTTCCCTAGGAGAGTATTAAGGAGCCTTTTAAAGGCTTTCTGGATGAACCCTATTAGTGGCTAGGTACTGCTCACTCAGTTTTATTGTTAGTGAGCAAGAGATGACAGGATTATCAATCGATGGTTTCCTCTTGGAGCCATACATGGATGATGACATTTCCAGAACCTGTGCAGCTGCTCGGATGGGTAGTGTGCAACCGGATATAAGCCATGTACTTCTGGCTGATGGCCTTCTCTGGTGAATATATTTGCATGGGTGTAATATTGTCCGTTATTTTAAATATTACCATCTTCATACTCCATGCCACCACTCCATATAAATCTGTTCTCTGGTACATATGTGTAAGACTTACAGGATGTAAAACACAAAGATCCAAAGGATTCTCTACAGGCCTCTTTGATACGCATTTTGTTGTTCAGATTACCAAGTCCTACAAGAGATCGGGGCTAAAAATTCAATTAGGTGTTAACCCAAGTGGCTTCCTGGAAGACATTGCTTCCTTTGTCTCTTTCCTACCAGAACAGAAAAATATTTCATATTCCAAATGTTCTGTGCCATTTGTTAAACATTATGCTGGGTGTTTGTGGGTGACCTTAGATAACTCTGCCACTCCCTCCAAGCTTCTGTTCTATCCCACCACAGCACGTCATACATTGTCTCCATCCAAACTCCAGCCTGCACAGTCTCTTGGTCTCTTGCTTGATATGTTGCAAAATTTCCAAGTTCGTTCTGGACTCTCATTCTGCCTCTGTCCCTTACTTCCCTTAGAATCGTATTTGTGAATATAGATCTCAGTAGGTCTCTTGTAGTCAAGTACTTGCTACTACAGACTTCATGATTTAAGGATTTATTTATTTGACAGGCCAAATGACAGGGAGGAGGTGATGGATATATATATATATATGTGTGTGTGTGTGTGTGTGTGTGTGTATATATATATATATATATATATATAGAGAGAGAGAGAGAGAGAGAAAGAGAGAGAGAGAGAGATTGATTCCATCTGCTGATTCACTCCTCACATGTCCTTAAAAGCCAGGGCTGGGCTAGGCTGAAGCCAAGGGACATGAACTGCATTTGGGACTCCCACGTGGGTAGCAGGGAAGCAAGCAGTTGGGCCGTCCTCTGCTGTTCTCCCAGACTGTATCAGGGAAATGAACCTGAAGCAGAGGAGCCTGGACTTGAAACAGCAGGACGCCGGCTTATGCAAGCAGTTTTAGGCTACAGACTTACTTAGCATGACATTCAAGTCCCTTGAGAACCTAGCCTTGTTTTCACTAGCATATTTTTGTCTCCTGTCACTGGCTTTGACTCCTCAGAAACACTTCTTCTCCCCATTTGTCCCACCCTTCCTATGGATTCCCCCAAGAGCTAGTTCAGATGCTTTTCACTTTAAGGAGCCTCCTCTGATTCCTCAGCCAGCATTCATTGCTAGGTCCCTGTCATCGCAGTAGCTTCATGGTGTCATTCTCCAAGGATTCTTCTTGACTAGGTGCAGGAACTACCTGGTGAATCCCTAAGTAGCCCTGGAAAATTGCCTCCTCATATGGAATGGAGAAGTCTTTGATTGGACAGTGGTGGACAGCAGAACTACCTGTGCTGCCTATTTGAGAGTCTGTCAGAGTTGGGGCCCAGCTTAGCCTGTGAGTCACCCTGACAAAGAGCCACCAGGTGGTTCTGATGCAAATCCCAAATAGAGCATATTAAGGCAACTCCCTGCTGGCCTCAAGCTCCTTCCTTAGGATTCAGGGTTAGCACGCAGATTTCATCATGGCCTAAACTAACCTGATCTCCTGCCTTTCACACAGTCCTGGACTCCAAGATTTTTGTGAAGTGTCTTTGTGAATTTGACTTGCTGAGCTCCCCCCGCCCCCCGCCCCGGGGTCTTCCCAAACTTTATCTCACAGGTGTCACTACTCAACCTTTACTGGCAATTCAGAGACAGAGGAATGAGCTTTGTTGTGGTGAAACTGGATGAGCATTCTGTTGAGAGCTGTCAGGAGAATGGCAAAAGGGGTTTGCATTTTATGAGTCTTTCTCAATCCTGAAGCATTCAAAATCTCATTTTTTTCCACGGCTACAGAACTGTGCTCTGTTCTAGAATCAAGTGCAGTAGGTAAATCTTTCTGTACCAAGAGAGCAGTTTCAAGTGCCAGAGCTATACACCATCAAGAAACAAAGCGTTCCTAACACTTCACCTGAGAATACACTGGTCCACAGAGCAGAATTACACTCACCAGGTTAAAGTGTGACTTAGCCCAGGTTGCATAACAGAGGCCATGTCTATTAGAGCACCAGCTCTACTGGCCTAGAAATTGCTAGTGCATATGACTTTGGAGATGTTCTTCAGTGGTCTAAGGGAGACGAAACACTGAGCATAGTATCTTCTTTATGCAGTCACAATTTGTGTTAAGTAGTTGTTGGAAGCCGGAGGTAATTGCATCCAACAACAGATTTGCTTGGTCTTGAAGTAGCATTCTTTCGCTTACTTAGAAATACAATATTTGCTTCTCACAAAAGACATAGATTTGTGTAGATTGATTAGAAGGTGAAGATATCGAAAAAGTAAAAACAAATCATGATTTGAAGTCTCAGACTGTATCTATTTTTTCCAACCCAAGGTGGGCATTTGCATTTGTACATTAACCAAAAATGCTTTAAAAGCACTTGTAAATGGTACACACTTGTAAATGGTATACTTGTAACTTTTTCAAACGGCATAAGGGACATCTTTGTGTCTCTCAGTGTAAGTAATCATTTGTGTTTGGAGATGCATAGTGTCACTGCTTTGTGACAGTGGAGGAGCCAGTGTTTTAGAAAACTCTGGGCTAAGAAAATATTGGACTTTCGTTATGATTTGGCCTTAACATTAAGTTCTTAAGTCATTTTGATCTTTGCTGTTGGGAACCTCACACCTAATTTAGTTGGACATTCCTGTCTCTTTCATGGGGAGTTGTTTTACTAAATTCAGATGTTTCTGATTGATAAAGAGGAACGTAGGTGGTCTTTTGATAATTGTGGGCAGTGCAATGTGTGACTGAAATTGAATCGTTCAAAATGATGTATGGACCATGATCACTCTCGGTTTAACTCTTGTTACGGTTAGCTCTGGAAAAGGTGGCCTTTGTTTATTCATTTACTTTTTATTTAAATTGTATTGAAGGTTATACAAGTTTCATAGTATACAGGTTCAGGAACAGAGTGATACTTTCCACCCTATCCTCCCTCCCACCCATGCTCCCACCCTGCTCCTCCTGCTCTCCTATTCCCATTCGTAGTTTTTATAAAGATCTATTTTCAGTTAACTTTATATGCATAAAATTATCCCTACACTAAGTAAAGAGTGCAAACAGTAGTATAGAGAGGGAAAATAAAACACTGCTCCTCAACAGTCAAGACAAAGGCTGTTAAGAACCATTATATCTCACAGTGCCAATTTCACTCCTGTAGATTACCTTTTCAGTCAGTCAACTGAAGACTAGATAAAAAATTATGGGATATTTATATACACTATGTAATGCCACAAAGAGATAAACAAAATTAAATCCTGTCATTTGCAACAAAATGCATGCAACTGGAAACCATTATACTTAGTGAAATAAGCCAGTCTCCAAAACACAGATACCATATGTTCTCCTGTGATCTGCGGCAACTAAAAGATTGCCTTTTAAGAAACGCAGAGACAACATTTTTAGATTCAGATAAGGGTCCTTGCTTTCAACTTCTCCTTTGAGAATACTAATTTGGATTGCAGGAAGGTCTTGATAATGAACGTTTTCAGGGATGGCTCTAAATAGGCAAAGGCCGGGAATCATGTTAGGTAAATGGAAAAAAAAAAAAACCACGAACACACACACTCTACCAGATTCATAATTATAGAGGAGCAGTGAATAACCTTCATCAAAAATGCCAACAGCTTACACTTCACATGCGACTCTCATAAAACCTATGTGAGATGCCTTTCAGGGTATGTGGGGAGTCTTTTTTTTTAAGATTTTATTTGTTTATGTGAAAGTCAGAGTGACACACAGAGAGAAGGAGAGACAGAGAGAGAGATAGAGAGATCTTCCATCCACTGGTTCACTCCCCAGTTGGTTGAAATGGCCGGAGCTGCACTGATCCAAATCCAGGAGCCAGGAGTCACGAGTTTCCTCCGGGTCTCCAATGCGGGTGCAGGGGCCATCCTCCACTGCTTTCCCAGGCCATAGCAGCGAGCTGGAACAAAAGTGCAGCAGCCGGATGTCAAACTGGCACCCTACAGGATGCTGGCAGTGCAGGCAGCGGCTCTACCCACTACGCCACAGCACCGGCCCCTGTGGGGAGTCTTGAATGAAGAAGGGAAGACCATATATGTCCGCCATCAAGATACATGTGCAGAATCATCATGTATTTGTACACACGTGTATATGCATGTCTGTTTATATCAAGGCGTGTACATAGCAATGCACTTACTTGTTTTAACTTGTCACCACAGCCCACCTCACTTTTGTGGACATTATTTATAGTATGTCTTGTAGTACCGTTTGACGCTGCCCATTGTGCTTTGTCTGTGTGGCAGGTTATTGTAAGAAACGGTGCACCTGGGACAGAAAATGTGTGAAGGGCATTGGAAATAGAATTCCTAAGTCTGACTCCTACTCTGCCACATCCTAGCCATGTGACTTTGGGCAAGTCAGGGATCTGTTTCCTCATTTGCAAGATGAGGGCTCTGAATCCCAACTTAATGTATACGGTTGTTGTGATGACACAATGAGCTGTGCTAAGTCGTTGTACTTGGTAAACCACGAAGCCCAGTCTAGAGTGTGATGTTGCTATTCTCCAAGACCATTAGGAAATACATTGTAGTAGTAGTGTCGTGATCTTCTTCTAGTTTTTCTCTTTGCAGCCCTCAGGCAGCAATAATGAACAGAATATCAACAATATTAATGTCCCAGAGACATCCAGTGGACCAGGAAGCAGCGCAAACTGGATCGTTGCTGATCCCAACCCGAGGATCCCTCAGTCGTTCAACGAAGAGTCTGTCATATCCCAAGGTCCTTACTTCTGCATCAACCAGGTCTTGAGGGAGGCTCACTTTAACAGCCTGCAGCAGCGAGGACGGTCTCCAACCTGATGAGACTGGGAGCTCCTTCTTACAACCTAAAATTGGCTTATAAAAGCAGTTGCATGCAAACAAAAAAAGTCTGTGGGCTTTCCTGTCTATCTGTTAAGTAGCGGGTTAATGGGTACTTGTTCATTAGGAATGTCACTATACTGCTGCAATTTGAAAAGAGGTTTGAAGAAATGTTTTAAACATTCTTTTCAAATAGGGGGTCATGTTTATTTTAAGATAGCAAAATGGCATGGCGGTGTTGTGAGACTACAGCTAAGCTGCCGCTAGCAAGGCTGGCATCCCCCCTCTCCCCTTCCCCTCCCCTTCTCCACCTCCCCCTCTCCCACCTTTCTTCTCCCTCTTTCTCTCTGCCTTCCTCTCCTTCCCCTCTCCTCCCTCCCCACTCTTCTCCCCGCCCTCTCTCTTTTCACTCTGCCCCTCTTCCTCTCCCTCTCTCCCTCTCTCCCTCTCTGCCTTTCTTCCTTCTCCTCTTTACCTCTCCATACTTACCTCTCCCTCTCTCCTTCCCTCCCCCTTTCTCCCTCTCTTGCTTTTTACCTCCTTCTCTCTCTCCCCCTCATCCTCTCGCCCTCCTCCCCTCCCTCTCCCACTTCCCCTCTCCTTCCTCTTCTTCTACTCCTCTCGCCCATTCCCTCCCCCTCCCCCTCTCCCATTCTCCCTCTCTACCTCTCCCTCTCTATCTCTTTCTCACTCAATCCCTTTCCCCCTCCTCCCCCATCTCTCCCCCTCCCTCTGTGTGCCTTCCTCTCCCCCTCTCCATCTGCCCTTCTTCCTCTTGTTTCTAGTGCTCAACGTTTCAAATAAATAAATAATCTTTCTCTAATTAGTCGTCCAAATGAGAAGCTCCTCACCTCTGAAATGAATCCATAGTATACCCAATTCAGATTCCAAATCTGTCAAGTGGAAACTCATGGAAAAGAATGTGATTTTAAAGATTTATTTATCTATTTGAACATCAGAAATACATAGAAACAAGAGGAGACAGAGATACACACAACAACAGAGTGAGAGTGGGAGCGGAGGCGGAGGCGGGGGTGAGGGTGAGGGTGAGGGTGAGGGTGAGGGTGAGGGTGAGGGTGAGGGCGAGGGTGAGGGCAATGGCGATGGCGAGTCCTCAAATTCTCTGGTTCACTCCCAAGATGGCCCCACTGGCCATTGCCTAGTCAGGCCTAAACCAGCATGAAGAAGCCTCACTCAGGTCTTCTACATGGAAGATAAGGGCCCAAGCACTTGGGCCATCCTCCGTTGCTTTTTCCCAGGCCACCAGCAGGGAGCTGGATTAGAAGTGGAGCAGCCAGGTCACAAACTTGCTCCATTTGTGGGATGCCTGCATCTCCCATGGTGGTTTACCTGTTGTGCCACAACGCTGTCCCAGGGAAATAACATTTAAAGTTCCAAGCCTTCATTTTTAAAGTTTCAGTTATCCTGTATGGAGTCTGTAGTTTCCATTTCAGATAACGACAAACACAACCAGACAACAATGTTAGTATTCCAAAGTCTGGAATGCTTGGCGCCCTACTGTGCTGAAATGAACTGCCATGCTGCCCCTCAGAGGGAGGAGGGCCTATTAGCAGAACTCTGTTCTTGGAACAGCTAACGCTGCTAGACTCTGTTTGGACTGTGAAAATGGGAACCACTCTCTACTGCCTATCTCCACTGTTGATATTTGCAGGAAGCATGTTTCTTTTCTAAAAATATTTTATTTACTATTTTGGGGATAACATTTCAATTTTCACTATAGCCAAAGTCTTATAAGCTCCACTAAATAAAGAGTTCAAGAATTAAAACGTAAAACCACCATAAAACCAGCAGGAAATTGGTCTATGTCTGTATACACAATGAAACAGGGGAAAGACATTCACATTCACTCGTACACAGTTCATTTTAAAATGGCCACCAAATCATTAAAACTTAACTAGTATAAAATTTGTTTGGCAAATTAAACAAATGTCTGACACATCAATTTGTTTAACAAATCTGTTTTTAAAATGTGGAGATTTCTTGAAAAGCTAGAAAGAGACTTGCCATAATTTCCAGCAATCCCAGGACTGGGTGTGTAGCCAAAGGACAGGAACTCATTGCAGGAAGGACACTCCTAAGGCTCTGATATGCTGAGACACATTCTTTTTGAGAATTTAAAGCAAGATTTGAGAATTTAAAGACTCAAAGACATCCATCCACAGTGAGCTGGAGGGGGACTCCAAGAGAGGCAGGTGATTCTGCCCAAAGGGGCAGGTGATTCTGGGGTGTTTAACCACAACTTAGGGGAGAAAAAGCGTGACATTAAGCTACAAGGCTGGGAAAAAACTCATCCAAACGCCTGATTTTCAATCTTTTATCCTGTCTGGCTTGCTCATGATAAAACAAAAAGCCACCAGAAGGGTAGGATAACCTAATTTGCTTTACAGTAAACTGGCCTCTCAGACGGAATTTCCATTCCCTTGCTCTTCTCATGATAAGATTGGAAGCTTCCAAGGAATGGGCAGGCAGTCACCTTTGACCTTGCTAAACACAACCTCCAGGGAAAACAATCATTTTGCTCCTTAAACCTCCATGGGGCCCTCCAATGGACATGAGTGTACAGAAAGTGGAAACAAGTGGAGCTGAGGATGAGGATGGTTTTAGAATGGAGTCTTTGATTTTGGCCAAATTGTGCAAAAGGACATAGGTTGCAGGTTGACAGAAATAAGAGATTTTATTAACTGGTAGAAGTAACTGAAAATGAAAGCTGTCTTATGAAAGGAGAACACACACATGCATTCACACGTGCATAAAGGTGTTTGTGCACAGTCCCCTCACTTCCACGGTTGCCCTTGTACTGGAATTTGAGTGTGATGGTAGGGGGTTACAACTTCCCTGGCCCCATCATGGCAGGAAATAGAGAAAGGCCCCCTGCCTACCATTCCTCTCTAACAACACAGGGAACAAGCAAGTACTAAAGACAACAAGGTGTTTGAACTTTCCACCACATGCTCACAGCAGGACCAGAACATCCAGAACCCGGCAGGCTTCAACACACAGCCCCTCCTCAAACAATGGGTGTCTGATAAAACAGTGTTCCTGCAATCCCTAGAGAGCACATTTCCTTTCTGACCTGCCTACTTAGGGACCTGGAAGATGATACCACCACCATGACAAAACGTAATTTTTTCAAAGTAAAAAATAATGTAAATCCCTCGTGCTTCTTCGTAGTAAATTCAAGATGTGATCTCCATCCTATTTGGAAGACTTTCTAAGTCTGTCTACCAGGGGGCTTCCAAACGTGGTAGAAGTTGAAATTAAAAGATGCTCATGTTTTCCATGAACTCTTTCTGTAATATCTATAAATTAAATATATATATTAAATAAATAAATATATATACATAACGGTGCATGTCCTTTGAACATTAAATAAAACAATCCTTTTAAAAAGCTTTTTATTTTACATAAAGGGAAAGTATTTCATGTACTTCATTTATACTGTTTTAAGGGCATAATGATACTCCCCACCCTACCTTCCCTTGGCACCCCCTCTATCCCACCCTCCCTCCTCCTTCCTGGCTTATTTTGTGTTAATTTTTACATTGGCATAGGTTCAGTGGGTTACTCCACCAAATATGGAATTCAACTAGTAGCATATAGAAAACCCACTGTTCCTCAGGAGTATAAATAGGAGCTATAAAGGAATCAAATTGAAAATGTCAATTTAGCACATATATATTACATATTTTTTGTACTCTTTATGAGCTACCACAAATCAGAGAAAAGATACGATGTTTGTGTTTTGGGGACTGGCTTATTTCACTGAGCATAATGGTCTGCAATTGCATCCATTTTGTTGCAGAAGACAGGAATTCATTCATTTTTATGGCCCATTAGTATTTCCATCGTGTGTATGTACCATGATTTTTTCACCCAGTTGTCAGTTGCTGGACATCTGGGTCAAACCAATTATTACCATCTGCTATAAACATAGGACAGATAACTCTTTCATATGCTGATTTCTGTTCCTTTGAGTAAATTCCCAAGACTGGAATATGGTAGATCTGTTCTCAGATATCTGAGGAAGCTCCATCCTGCCACTCTGTGTGCCTCTTTCCTGTTGGATTCAGTGGACAGGATGGGTTCAGTGGTTTCATAGGTTAAAAGGAAAGTGGAGGCCCATCATTTCTTGGCACAAAAGAAGTTGTTAGGAAGAGTCAAAGAATAGAGAGGAAGCAGTGTATGAATCTACACCCATACTGAATTTATTCAGAGAAAATAAATCTGTAGAGCTGGGTGACCAGCTGCCTGCATACACATGATGGAGCATGTGGCAGAAGGCCCGACCCCAAGGGCCAGGCCTTTTTAAGGAGCTCTAGGGCTGGGGGTGGGGGTGGGGGCAGCAGGAGGAGGGGAATTCCAGGAACTGGGCTGGGGCCTTGGGAACCTGGAAATGAATGCATGGTAGGGTATGAGGGCAATAGGGTATGAGACCCAGTTGAGATTCAAGGGCAAGGAATACATTCCAAAGTTTATCTCTTTTGGGCAATGAGAGAATGGCTGAGTCTTATGTCCTTATTCCATCAGAAGTTATCTGTAAATGAGAGCTATAATTATTGCTAGTGCTATGAACAATAGTGGCAGTATTGGCAGCTCAGTAGTGGAACAGTAGTGGCAGTAGTGGCAGTAGGATCAACAGCTCAGCAGAAATGTTGTGATTTAGAAGTGCTGGACATACTGCAGACATTGTTTTCATGGCATGGCAGTTTTGGGCTGAAAAGCAATTCCAATCTACTCCTGTCTGTGTGAGACACAACATCCATGGTGGATGCCTCTCACTCTCCTCTGCACTTTGTTGACCAGGAAATACATGAATTTTCTCAGCATAATGAGTTTTGGAAGGCCAGCCCGGGATGTATTCTGGCTGCACTGAGCCTTTCAAATCATCAACCATGTCCAAGTGAGACATTGCTCTCCTTGGGGTGGGGCACATGCACATCTGAAGGCCCCAAACACAGCCCTGAAAGAGTCATACACATTTTGGCTAGGAAAGCCAGGCATCAGCATGATGAGGTAAGGTTCCAAACCTGTAGTCCTTGGCCCAGGTGAGGTCACAGCAGAGGCAGGGGTGGGGAGCAACAGGAGCAGGATTATCACCATTTCCACAATTCCGTTTTGTTTACACACATCCTCTTTTTTTAAAAGATTTATTTTATTTATTATTTGAAAGTCAGAGTTACACAAAGAGAGGAGAGGCAGAAAGAGAAAGAGAGAGGTCTTCTATCTGATGGTTCACTCCCCAATTGGCCGCAACACCCGGAGCTGCACTGATCCAAAGGTAGGAGCCAGGAGCTTCTTCCAGGTCTCCCACGCGGGTGCAGGGGCCTAAGGACTTGGGCCACCCTCTACCACTTTCCCAGGCCATAGCAGAGAGCTGGATAGGAAATGGAGCAGCCGGATCTTGAACTGGCCCCCATATGGGATGCCAGCGCTTCAGACCAGGGCGTTAACCTGCTGCACCACAGCACCGGCCCCAACACACATCCTCTTGATGTTGGATGTGTTATGGGAAGAGGAGCTGGAACGGCAAATTGTAAGGGAGTGAAAACCTTACAGATAGATCTCACTGGCCCATCTGCCAGACCAACACTTTTTCCTGCTGCCCTGGGTTTGTGGAACATTCTGGGGGTTTCCAGTGATCTTGTTCCTTTACTTTGTGAGTGAAGCCTCTTCATAGTCTCTGAGCAGGATCAGAGAAATCAAGAAGGCAGCTGGATTCTGCCTTTTGGGTAACTCAGAGCAACAGGAAAGCAGCCCCATGCCATCCCAACACCCTGGGCACAGTGAGACTTCTCAGATGAGCCACTCACTTTGGCTAAAAGAGAACATGTTGAATAAACAAGCATAAATCATGATGGCAAACCATTATCTCACGCACCAAAACCTCTACAAGTGCAGTGATCCTAAGACTACTCAAATCATGGCCATGATGTCATCATGAAAGAACAAGATCATCTCCACATTACTTCTCTTTCTTCTTGAAAAATTGCCAGGTGGATTGTCAAAAAGACACATGTGAAGTGGAAAATATGTAGCTTCTTTCCACTAGGAGTAGAGACTCATTTCCTGCAAACAACCAGACCCTGCTCCCACTAAACTCATTCTGAGACTGAATACTCTATTAGTTCAGAGGGGAATTGCAGAAAGGGAGCCTGTCTCATTCAGAAAACGTTTTCTATGCATTCCCTTTGCCTTTTCACCTCTAGAAACAGATGATTGTTTTCATAGCAGCCCACTGTCTATCTTGAACGCTGAATGTCATCTCAGACACACTGTATTCAAAATGGGGCATGAGAAAATGTGCTAGGGTCTTCAGATTCTGGTCTACTGTACTATTAGAGCTCATAGGCTTTTAGAGAACACACACAAACACACACACATACACAAACACCCCATATTATTGAAAGTGGCAATGAGAACAATCTGAGCAGAGGTTTTTTCTATCACAAAGGCATCCAGGGGACTCTGTGAACACATCACAAGGACAACTTATCTGAGGTCAAAAGGAGTTGAGTGTGTGAAGAAAGGGAATACAGTGTGGTGATTTGTGATAGGCAGGACCTGCGGACAGTGGAGTGGTTGAGAGCAATGGAGAGGTTTGAGACAGTCTGAATGAATGGGAAGATAATGGAGTCTTTCAGAGGGATCCTAACAATAGAGAAAACATGCTATGGCACATTGTTTTAGGACATTAGTTCAGATGTGTGCGCATTGACTGTCAAGCGTCAATGGGACCATTACACCCTATTTTGAATACAGTGAGTCTGAGATGATATTCAGAATTCGAGATAGACAGTGGGCTGCTATGAAAACAATCATCCATTTCTGGGGATGAAAAGGCAAACTAGACATTCAAAACAGTATCAAGGACAGAGACAATGGGAGTCCTAAGTCAAGGGCAGCATAGCCTAGTGATGAAAATCCAGAAGGCCTGGGTTCAAGTCTAGCCTCCAGAGGTTATTTCTTGGTGTATTGTCCTGAGCCCTCTTTGTCTCAGACACCTTATATACACAATGAGAATAAGGCTAGTAATTTCCAATAGTCCTCACATGTGCTAGGTCATTTAATTGAAAAAATGATGGTTCAATTTGTAAACTTGGAATGGCTGTGAAGTGTGAACTATCCCTTTGGCAAGAGGGGAAATCACTCTGTTTATCTACCCTGCTTTAGCATCCAAGACACATCGAATGTCTTAACGTGCTTAAGAGTTCCTATTTGGGGGAGGTCAGATCCAAGATGGCAGAATAGGGAGGGAGCTTTCTAATCTAGTCCAGGAGAAGGTAGTAAAAAAGTGGAGATAGTGTAGTCTCAGGGAAGAGTTAGGGAAAAAATGGCAGAGGAAACTCTTCCGAAATTAGAGGGACACAGTGGACCTAAGTGGAGGGCGTGGGTGCCCACGGCTTGGGACTCCAATAGCCAAGAGCCTATGCACCAACACTGGAAAGTGAGGTGAGGTGAGACGAGACTGCAGGAGACCGAGATACTGGCAAAAAAGCATCAGGAAGAGCCTAGAAGGAATGAGGCTTGAAGCCCCATGAGGGAAGGTGTTCCTGTCTAACTAGAGGAGAGAAAAAAAAAACAAAAAAGAAGGATGGTATGTACATGTTTCTCTTTCTCTCTGATCACCTTATAAAGGTATACAAGCCAATAAAGCAGATGCAATTTTGAAATATGTAACAGCTGCGCCAGCTCATGCCTGTGCCTGGCAATCAGCCAAGCAGAGAAACCTGACTCTGGTGGGGAGAAATAACAGGGGCCTAGGACCTTGTGACTGTGTGAAGCTTCTGAACTGGGACTGTGCAAAAAAAAAAATGAGAGTGTGTGGGAGAATTCACGGTGTGGATGAGACTTTGAGTAGTCTTGGCAGGAGACACCACAAGCTTACTTGGTGAGAGACATTGCTGGGGAATCTGAACTTACACTGAGGACTGAACAGATCCTTTGTGTGGTCCTTGGGACAGAGCAGACAAATATTATACCCACTGGGGCTAGCACTCAGGCACTGGTCTCCATTGAAGAGAAGAGCTCAGCTGAACAGAATTACTTCCCTTCGGATTAAAAAAGAGAGAGAAGATTCACCACGCCAAAACTGGGTGTGTCACATTAGGCATGCCGTTAACCCTGGAGAACTGAAGACAGCTCTCTGGCCACACCCACTACAAGCCTCTAGAGATTCAATGAAAGCAGACAGTCCACTTATCTACAGAATCATAGTACAACAATAAAAGTCAAAACAGAAAAAGAAAGAAACCAATGAGTATCCCCAAAAATGCCGAACAACAAACGCAACAATCCAAGAAACAAGAATAAGGAAGACAACATGACACTCCCAAAAAAGATGACACTTCAGTACAAGATTATGAAGATAATGAGAGAGAAGAAATACAAGAAATGGAAACTCAAAAAATTGATGATAAGATTAAAGAGAAGTAATCAAAAGAAGCGCACAAACTACTGAAATCCATGCAGGACATGAAAGAAAATCTCTCTCATGAAATTGAAATGTTAGGAGTTATCAAAATGAAATGAAGAATTCAATAGAACATGAAATTGAGATATTGAAGAGAAATAAAAATGAAATGAAGAATTCAATGGAACAAATAAAAAATGCAGTTGAGAGCCTTAAAAACAGAATTAGTGAGGCAGAAGAGAGAATACTGGACTTATAAGACAGAGCACAGGAAAGTATACAGTCAAACCAAAGACAAGAAGAGGAAATTAGAAATCTAAAATATATTGTTTGGAATCTACAGGATACTATTTAAAAAACCAACATTCAGTTTCTAGGAGTTCCTGAAGGCATGGAGAGAGAGAAAATATTAGAAGGCCTTTTTAGTGAGATACTATCAGAAAATTTCCAGGGTTTGGAGAAAGAAAGAGATGACTGGATACAGGAAGCTCATAGTACTCCCAATAGATAGGACCAGAAAAGATCCTCACCACAATACATTGTACTCAAACTCACCAGAGGGAAGCATAAAGAAAAGATTCTAAAATGTGCAAGAGAGAAATGCCAGATTACTTTCAGAGGATCTTCAATTAGACTCACAACAGACTTCTCATCAGAAACCCTAAAGGCTAGGAGAGAATGGCAAGATATAGCCCAAGTACTAAGAGAAAAAATTGTCACCCCAGAATACTATACCCTGCAAAGCTCTCATTTGTGAATGAAGGTGAAATAAAGACCTTTCATAGCAAACAGAAATTGAAAGAATTTGTCACCACTTGTCCAGCCTTGCAAAAGATGCTTAAATATGTGTTACACACAGAAACACAGAAGCATGGTCATAAATATGAAAGAAGGTAAAGGAAGAAAATCTCTCAGTAAAAGATCACAGGAAGAACAAAGTATAAATTAGACATATCTTTGGAAAAATGGCAGGGCCATGTCACTACTTATCAATAGCCACAATGAATGCAAATGGCCTCAACTCTCCAGTTAAAAGACACAAACTGGCTGAATGGATTAAAAAACAAAACTCATCTATTTGCTGCTTACCAGAAACACATCTTTCCAACAAAGGTGCATGCAGACTGAAAGTGAAAGGATGGAAAAAGATATTCCATGCTAACGGAAACCAAAAAAGAGCTGGGGTAGCCATGTTAATATCAGACACAATAGACTTGAACACAAAAACGATTAAGAGAGACAAAGAGGGGCACTATATAATGATTAAAGGATCAACTCAACATGAAGATGTAACTATTATAAATGTCTATGCAGCCAATTACAGGACATTGGACTATTTAAAAGAAATGTTAAGGGAATTAAAGGGAGACTTAGACTCCAATACAATAGTATTGGGGGACTTCAATACTCCACTCTCAGAAATAGACAGATCAACTGGACAGAAAACCAGCAAGAAAACAGCAGATTTAATTGACAATATAGACCAAATGGACCTAACAGATATCTACAGAACTTTTAATCATACAGTTGCAGAATACACATTCTTCTCAGCAGTGCATGGAACTTTCTCTAGGATTGACCATATACTAGGCCATAAAGCAAATCTCAGCAAATTCTAAAGAATTGAAATACCATGCATCTTCTCAGACCACAATGGAATGAAGCTGGAAATTAGCAACTCAGGAATCTCTAGAGCGTATACAAACACATGGAGACTGAACAACATGCTTCTGAATAAACAGTGGATCATAGAAGAAACCAGAAGAGAAATCAAAAACTTTTGGAAGCAAATAAAGATAACAACACAGCATATCAAAACGTACGGGAAACAGCAAAAGCAGTGTTAAGAGGCACTTTGATTATGGCCTTGTCTAAAGAAGGTCGAGTTTGTGAACTCAAGAGGCTTCTGTAGCCTTGGCAGCTCATGACAAGAGCCTTGGGTGATTACCAACGTCATAAATCAGAATGTCAATTGTTAAATCAACAACAGGAGTCACTGTGCACTTGCTCCCCATGTAGGACCTCTGTCCTTAATCTGTTGTACTATGAGAATTAACGGTAAAATTAGTATTCAAACAGTACTTTATACTTCGTGTGTCTGTGTGGGTGCAAACTGTTGAAATCTTTACTCAGTATAGAGTTGATCTGTATATAAAGATAATTGAAAATGAATCTTAATGAAGAATGGTATGGGAGAGGGAGTAGGAGATGGGATGGTTTGTGGGTGGGAGGATGGTTATGGGGGGAAGAACAGCTATAATCCAAAAGTTGTACTTTTGAAATTCATGTTTATTAAATAAAAGTTTTCAATTAAAAAAAGAATTCCTATTTGAACTGATGTTGGTAAATGGGCACCAGTGCTGTTCTTTGACAAACAGCATCCTCAACCACGTATAGGGAGATGCCCTACCCTTTTCTATCCTTGTACCCATAACCTCCTACTGCCTGACCCACCTCCTGTCCTGCCACACCCACCCCCACCACCAGAAGAGTGTCAATTATGACCTATTTCTCTGTTGCTTCACTGTTATGTCACCTCCAGTGCCCTGGAAAACCTTCCTGTACCATCAAAAGCCACCAGTCCCAGCAAAACACCAGATCCTGGGGAGGGCCCCTCTGGTGCTGCCATACTATCCACTGGGGGGTAGGGGATGGGGGGTGGATTGGTCTCAGGGGACACAGTCAGGGAGTAGGGCTCCATTTCACATGAAAGGCAAGAGGAAATCCAGCTGGCCTGCTGCACCAGCCGAGAAGCTGATCACCATCAAGGCCCTGGACCTTCCCCTCAGTCACACCAGAGCGGGAAGGTGTGAATTTAGGACGCTGTTTATCTGACTTGGCCCATACTGGTAAGGAAAGCTCCTCTCATCCGAGAGTCTTGCCTTTTCCCCAGAGTCACTTGCCACATCCACATACCACTCTCAGAGGGATGGATGCGGGAGGGGGCAGCTCCTCTAGACCTCAGGAGAACTTGTGCTCCAGGAAGTCTAGCGCTTGTCTTCTTCAGGGGCAGTACTTCATTTTGTGGTCGACTGAACCAAGGCACTATTGGCATCAGGATACTGTGGAAGTGATCAAGACAGAAAGAAGGTGCCCTCCTAACACCAGGTCAGGTACCAGTTACTGTTTCTCTTATGTGGTGCCCCAGTGTCATCTTCACTGGTAGCCCAGGCAGGGGTGGGGAGTGGCAGGGTGGGGTGGGATACAGCATTGGGGTTCTAAATGGACAATTGTATTCCCTGAGTATTCTGCCTCCACTGTCCCAGCTGTCATTTAGAACTCAGAATGTGAGGAATTTTACCTCTTTGTAGTTAGAAAATCAAGAACTCAAGATTTCCTATAGCACTTGGGAGCCAGTTGGGCATTATGGCTCAGGAAAGATAGTAACCATTTAAGTGTGTACAATGGGTGGTCAGCAGTCTAAGGATTCATGTTTCCTGGTTACTCCAGCCAACACACGGGTAGGTAGTGCTGTAAAGGGACTTTGCAGCAATCATGCTGGTGACCTTGAGACGGGCCCGGGAGGGGGATCATTCCCCTGGATTATCTGAATGGACTTAGTGTAATCAGGTGAGCCCATAGAAGCAGAGGAGGGAGGCAGAAGAATCCTACAGAGATGAAATGGAAAAGGAAGCCAAAGGCAGATTCTCAGTGAGAGATAGAAACCCAGAGCATTAGGGCTGAAGGAAGCCACAGGGACGGCAGGAGAAAGAACATTGGTAGCCTCCAGGAGCAATCCTGTCCTAAGTTGCCAGACATCATGCAGCGGGGACCTCACTGATAAGGCTGTAAAGAACAGAATACCATTGACATTCTAAATGAGGTACCAAGCAAGTCCATCCCCAGGCCCATCCCAGCCTCCAGGGAAGAACACAGCGTCCCTGCCATCCAGATTAAGGCTTTGTTAGGCCCTCAGTGGGGTCCCCGTTAACCCCAACCAGATATCTGATGTACGGTAACCATGAATCAATGAATTTCTGTTGTTTGAGGCCAAGCGATTTGTGGTAATTTATTGTGGCATTGATGGAAAATTGACTCAGTATAGAAACTGACATTTCCCCTATTGGAGGAATCTGAGAATCTCCTCCAGGAACATGTGAGGATCATTAGGCACGTTTGTTAAGGTGTTTCCGGTTTCCTATACTGGCTTAGCCAAGTTTGTAAAGAATACTAGGGAAGGAAGGACTCCTTGGCTAACCATTTGCCAGTGTGGGGCAGAAAGAAGGCCCCAGGATGCACTGTTATTAGAAATCGGGTCACTGTTTCTCATAGTGTCCCTTTCACTTCAACAGGTTTCCTTTTTTGTAATTGCTTAGTTGTCACCAATCAGGGAGAACAAATGATATTTGTCCCTTTGGGACTGGCTTATTTCACTCAGCATGATGTTTTCCAGATTCCTCCATTTTCTTGCAAATGACTAGATTTCATTGTTGTTGTTTTTTTTACTGCTATATAGTATTCTATAGAGTACATGTCCCATAATTTCTTTATCCAGTCTTCTGTTGATGGGCATTTGGGTTGATTCCAGGTCTTAGCTATTGTGAATTGAGCTGCAATAAACATTAAGGTGTAGATAGCTTTTTTGTTTGCCAATTTAATTTCCCATGTGTAAATTCCAAGGAGTGGGATGGCTGGGTTGTATGGTAGGGTTATATTCAGGTTTCTGAGGACTTTCTCCAGACTGACTACCATAGTGGCTTTACCAGTTTGCATTCCCACCAACAGTGGGTTAGTGTCCCTTTTTCCCCACATCCACACCAGCATCTATTGTTGGTAGATTTCTGCATGTGAACCATTCTAACCAGGGTGAGGTGAAACCTCATTGTGGTTTTGATTTGCATTTCCCTGATGGCTAGTGATCCTGAAAATTTTTTCATGTGTCTGTTGGCCATTTGGATTTCCTCTTTTGAAAAATGTCTATTGAGGTCCTTGGCCCATCTCTTAAGTGGGTTTTTTTTTTAATGTTGTGGAGTTTCTTGATATCTTTGTAGAGTCTGGTTATTAACCCTTTATCTGCTGCATAATTTGCAAATATTTTTTTCCATTCTGTCAGTTGCCTCTTCACTCTCCTGACTGTTTCTTTTGCAGTACAGAAACTTCTCAATTTGATGCAATCCCAACTGTTAATTTTGGCTTTGACTGCCTGTGCCTCCAGGGTCCTTTCCAAGAAGTCTTTTCCGGTACCTACATCTTGAAGGGTTTCCCCAATGTTCTCTAATAATTTGATGGTGTCGGGTCATAGATTTAAATCTTTAATCCATGTTGAGTGGATTTTTGTGTAAGGTGAAAGGTAGGGGTCTTGCTTCATGCTTCTGCACGTGGAAATCCAATTTTCACAGCACCATTTATTGAATAGTCTTTGTCCTGACTGTTGATGTACAATTTAATACTTTATCCCTTTTAGTATTTTTTTGTTCTACTTAATATTACTGGTTGAACTCTGTAATTAACCTGTAATTAACACACAATTATTCTTAGGTGTGTAAATTTAACTGTAAAGTGATCCCTGTTAAATATAAGAGTGGGAATAAGAGAGGGAGGAGATGTACAATTTGGGACATGCTCAATCGGACTTGTCCCAAATGGTGGAGTTAGAAATGTGCCAGGGGATTCCAATACAATCCCATCAAGATTGCATGTACCAATGCCATCTCACTAGTCCAAGTGATCAATTTCAGTTCACAGTTGATCACACTGATAGGTCTAAGAGTCAAAGGGATCACACAAACAAGACTAGTGTCTGCTAATACTAACTGTTAGAATAAAAAAAGGGAGAGAATGATCCAACATGGGAAGTGGGATACACAGCAGACCCATAGAATGGCAGATGTCCTAAACAGCACTCTGGCCTCAGAATCAGCCCTTAAGGCATTCGGATCTGGCTGAAGAGCCCATGAGAGTATTTTAGGCATGGAAAGCCAAGACACTCTGGCAAAAAAAAAAAAGAGGACCTAAATGAAAGATCTCTGCGAGTGAGATCCCAGCAGAAAGAAAAGGCCATCAAAAAAGAAGGTACCTTTCTCTGAAGGAAGGAGAGAACTTCCACTTTGACTATGACCTTGTCTAAATAAGATCGAAGTCAGCGAACTCAAGAGGCTTCCATAGCCTTTGCAACTCATGACTAGAGCCTAGGGAGATTTCTGATGCCATAAACAAGAGTGTCAAATTGTTAAGTCAACAACAGGAGTCACTGTGTACTTACTCCTCATGTGAGATCTCTGTCCTTAATGTGTTGTCCAATGTGAAGTAATGCTATACCTAGTACTGAAACAGTATTTTGCAGCACTTTATGTTCTGTGTGGGTGCAAACTGATGAAATCTTTACTTAATATATACTAAATTGATCTTCTGTATATAAAGAGAATTGAAAATGAATCTTGATGTGAATGGAATGGGAGAAGGAGAGGAGATGGGAGGGATGCGGGTGGGAGGGAAGTTGTGGGGGGGGGAGACATTGTAATCCATAAACTGTACTTTGGAAATTATATTTACTAAATAAAAGTTAAAAAAAAATAAAAGAAATCGGGTCACATGGTTGTTGTGTAAAAACACTCAGGAGTTCACAACTTTGTGTGCGTCCATCAATGGGAATTAATGGGGATGGAAATGCAGAAACTTAAAAAGGATGACCATCCTGTGTTGACCCATGTTTGTAACCATGCCAAATGACTGGTATGCAGCAATATTGAGAACAAAGAGGCATAATGTTTTTTTTTTATCTTTTATTTAATGAATATAAATTTCCAAAGTACGACTCATGTGTTACAATGGCTTCCCCCCCCATACCGTCCCTCCCACCCACAACCCTCCCCTTTCCCACTCCCTCTCCCCTTCCATTCACATCAAGATTCATTTTCGATTATCTTAATATACAGAAGATCAGCTTAGTATACATTAAGTATGGATTTCAACAGTTTGCTCCCACACAGAAACATAAAGTGAAAAATAATAGATGATTTTTTTTTAAATGATGATGAAATCAGATCAGACCTATTGTCATGTTTAATCCCAGTGAGAGTCAAGTTGGGAATTGATAATTTCTTTCTTTTTTTTTTTTTTACAGAAGATCAGTTTAGTGTACATTAAGTAAAGATTTCAGTCGTTTGCACCCCCATAGAAACACAAAGTGAAATATACTGTTTGAGTACTCGTTATAGCATTAAGCCTCAGTGTACAGCACGTTAAGGACAGAGATCCTACATGAGGAGTAAGTGCACAGTGACTCCTGTTGTTGACTTTACAAATTGACACTCCTGTTTATGGCATCAGTAATCTCCCTATGCACCAGTTATGAGTTTCCAAGGCTATGGAAGCCCCTTGAGTTCTCCGACTCTTATCTTGTTTGGACACGGTCATAGTCAAAGTGGAGGTTCTCTCCTCCCTTCAGAGAAAGGCACCTCCCTCTTTGAAGACCTGTTCTTTCCACTGGGATCTCACTCACAGAGATCTTTTTGCCAGAGTGTCTTGGCTTTCCAGAGGCATAATGTTTTGCATGGTGGCTCTTGGCACTTGTTCAAGGGAAATGTTGTGGGATGTTGAGAATAGCGTTGGATGACACATTTCCATAGAGGAGGTTTTTTTTAAAGATTTACTTATTTATTTAAAAGTCAGATTTACACAGAGAGGAGAGTAACAGAGTGAGAGAGGGGGAGAGGTCTTCCATCTGCTGGTTCACTCCCCAGTTGGCCACAATGGCCAGAGCTTCGCCAATCTGAAGCCAGAAGCCAGGACCTATCCCCGGGCTTCCCATGTGGGTGCAGGGGCCAAAGGACTTGGGTCATCCTCCACTACTTTCCCAGGCCACAGCAGAAAGCTCGATCAGAAGTGGAGCAGCCGGAACTGGAACTGGCACCCATATGGGATGCCGGCGCTTCAGCCAGGGCTTTAACCCACTGTGCCGGCCCCCCATAGAGGAATTTTTAAAGATTTATTTATTTATTTATTTATTTTGAAGGTCAGAGTTACATAGAGAGAGGGAAAGACTGACATACACACACAAACACACACACACACACAGAGAAAGAGAAAGAGAGAGAGAATGAATATCTTCCATCCACTGGTTCACTTCCCAGAGGGCCAAAATAGTTAGTACTGGGCCAAGTGGAAGCCAGGAGCCAGGAGCTTTGTTAAGGTCTACCAGGTGGGTTACAGGAACCCAAACAGTTGGGCCATCTTCAGTTGCTTTTACCAGGCAATTAGCAGGGAGCTAGATTGGAAGTGGAGCAGCTGGAACACGAACTGGTGCCCATATGGGATGCCAACATCACAGGTGGTGGCTTCACCTTCTATGTCACAGCACCAGTCCCCGTGTCCATAGAGATTTTCAATTGTGTTTGACATATAGCTTAGCGTTCAGCTTCTGGCCAACCCAAGAGATTTTGTCAAGGCAAAGATGCACTCTATGCTGAGGAAAGTCCAAAAGGCACTATTCATTTGGAGAAAGCTTGATGAACATAATGGAGTAAAGTGGGAAAAAAAGAGAATGGATGGGTGTCAAATGTGAATGAAATGACTGACCATATCCTCAGGGGGAGGAATGGGACATTAAGCTGTGAAAGACTTTACATTTGAACAGACCTAGGTTTAAAGTGTGTCCTACCACTTGAGTTTGCTGCTGAGGCTCTCTGATCCTCTGTTACCTCATCCACAGGTGAGGTAAGGACATCAGATCTCATGTCACCCCAGGAGAAGCATATCCAACCACCAGAGCTGCCCTGGTCTCAGGGCTTGTCTTGTTCTTTTTGATATGGTGGCCTGAGCCCCAACTATGAACCCTTTGGGGTCGATTGTCCTGCAGGAAACCTCAGGTGGACAAAGTCTGCTGAAGCCTCAATCTGGCAGCCTGGTGTTCAGCAGGTGCCCAGACCGTGGCCTCCCATAGGTGGTGGTGCCCATGCTGCCTGCACAATGCCACATAGCAGTTGCACCCCTGTCAGTCTGTGTTTTGAAAATAATTCTCTGTACATGAGCGAGTACAGCAGAGAAATTGGCTTAGGTTTCTGTTAATTCACAGGATGTTTTCATGTCTTTCACCCATATACTGTCCAGCACCATATCACACCTAGGTAACATGCGCAGTTTCGCCATCATGATGTGTTTTAGACAACCCAGGTTGGGTCCTCACTCAGTAATTCCCTGAAGCCACCCAGTATACCACGGAATGAGGATGGAGCAGAATGGGCCCTCAGTCATTATCTACTAGAAGAATTCAACCTTTCTTTGTGGGCCACCCTACTTTAAAGACGGGAGGCATAGATGCCATTTAGGCATGTGTGAAAAGACTGAACAACATGAACCACTGATCTGGGAACTTGAGAAGTCCCAGGTCCTTTTTCTACATCCATAGCAAGCCTGTTCAGCTTGCCACCATCCTGCTTCTTGGTCGCCACACCTCATCTGTTCCACTGAGCCCCTACTCATTGCCTATAGGTGCATATGTTATGAGATGTATGGTGCTCTCTAGAACTCTTACCATCCTGTGTGCCAAATGTACCCTGCCCCTGAAGATCAACAGTGGTACCCGAGGTAGGTAAGTGCAATGTATACTCTTGAGCAAAGGTTTTCAGGAATTTCCTGTCTCTGTTCTGCCTGGATACAGTAACCCAATGGGCCCTGTGCCAAGGCTTTTGACTCCAGGTCCTAGTTTCAGAACATGTTAGAATACAAATCCAACTTTGGTACATGATTATACTGAGAAGCGAGGAATAAGATCTTCTGCCTGACAGGTAATGGGACATCCTATCAGGAGTTGAAGTGGCTGAGAGGCACTAAAAAGCAAACATTAAAAAGGCGCAGCATAGGAGAGCTGTGCAAGCACTGAGTAGCAGAGGGGGATTCTAGACCTGAATGGGGCCACAGTCAGGCCAGAGTCAGGGAAACTGACATGGGAAGAGCATTGGGCACCTCCAGGCAGTGCAGACTCCTGCTCCCCACCCTAGGAAGCAGTTGGAAGCAGAGGGTGGTGCCTGCAGGACAGAGCACCTTCCAGCACTATGTCAGTGCATATGTGTTCCATGCTCCATCCTTTGTTCTTCAGGGTCCACTCCAGCCAACATATTCAGAACTGTCATGACACCAGCACCCCTGTGCTACTTCAGAATGGTATTAGAGTTAAGATGTGTGTCTTGTTTTTCATGGTTAAATCTAAGGGATTTAAATCTATTTCCCTATAGAGCCCTCTGAACAGGACTCGACCAGACACCCCGGCGGTTTCCCATTGAGAAAATAAGTAATACGCTGAAATAGCTGCTTTGGGTGGCACACCCAGAGCTGTATTGCAGTGAAAGCCACTGACTCCTTGTGTACCCCGAAGGTGCATCTAAACAAGTAAGTTCCTGTGCACTAGGCTGCTTTCTGAGGTTCTGAACAAAAGGTTCAGAAATTGAAATAACCCTGAATCATGCTTTCCTTTTCTCAGGAGGGGAAGTGACAGGTGGAGGCAGCGGTGTTTGTACTCTGAACAGGTACAGTGGAGTCAGGTTGTGTGTTTGCATGGGGAGATGTTATTGATTGTGATGAATTTCTGAAATCTGAGAATGCCAACTTTGGCCACATGTATCAGATACTCTGCACAGTATCACACCTGCTATGCCTGTTGCAGCCACCTACAAGAGGTCTATAAGGTAGGTGCAGTATACACTTAAATGACAAAGAAGATTTGGGGGCCCATACAGGACATGCCACTTGTCCCAAGGCACACGTCTTGTGAATGGGGTTGCTGGCATACAAACCCAGAATGTGTGAGCACTCCTGATGGCTTTTTCCCACTGCCACTCTAGGGATGAACGTCAAATGCTGAGACTGCCCTGTAAATCAGGATTATACCCATGAGCAGTAACATTCATGTTACTTACAAAATCCTCAACACAACACAAGAGGGGTGAGCCCATCCTTAAGGACACTTTTCAGAGAGGTCTCCAGATACATGCAAGTTTGGAGGAGCTAAGACTGAGGCTCTTGGTCGCATGCTTTCCGAGCATTAGGCAACTCTGTATGGTTCAATTACATGGTTCTAGAAGCTGCCCAAAGTGATCCAGTTAACCTGTTTCACTCTTATTTGGTGAGTACAACCCCTTTGTATCTCTTCCTCCAGATATTTGTTGGGGGCAAAGCCAGAACCAAAAAATAATGTAACCTCTTTTTTTAAATTTATTTTATTTATTTTAAATACAGAGTTACAGAGAGAGATAGAGACAGAGAGAGAGGTATTCTTTCCACTGGTTCACTTCCCAGATGGCCGCAACGGCTGGAACTGAGCCAATCTGAAGTCAGGAGCCAGGAGCCTCTTCCAGGTCTCCCATGTGGGTGCAGGGGCCCAAGGACTTGGGCCATCTTCCACTGCCTTCCCAGGACATAGCAGAGAGCTGGACTGGAAGAGGAGCATCTGGGACTAGAACCAGCGTCCATATGGGATGCCGGTGCTTCGGGCCAGGGCCTTAACCCGCTGTGCCACAGTGCTGGCCCCCAATGCAACCTCTTATTTTGGTCACAAATATTCTATTCAGGGGCAGAACACACACAAACACACACAAGAATTAAGAAATCCTTAATAGATTCCCTATGAGTCACATGCCAGCAGGCCAGAGAATGCACAAAGTGCTCAAAATACATCAAACTACTAGATCTGGCACTGCTCCTACAGTGATTTTTAAGGCAATCGTGGCATAGAAATAATTTTCCTTGACATCATTCTCCCCACATTCCCTCATCACCCTCACTCTTGGCCCAAATACTGAAAGTATTGTTTGAATGTATGTTTCCATGTTGATATCATTCTAGCATCTTTGATTATTTTTTGTGTCTGTAGTGTTTGGATGTGTGTGTGTGCATGTGTGTGTGCACATGTGTGTGTGCATGCACGTGTGTGTGTGTGTGTGTGTGAGAGAGAGAGAGAGAGAGAGAGAGAGAGAGAGAGAAAGGGAACAATCTTATTGAGGTTCTTGATTATACCCAATACTAATATCATCTGTTTTCTGCATTAGTAAGGATCTATCTAGACAGTTTTTTTTTTAATAAGCCAACAAGCTTCAGTGTTTCTAAACAGAGAACTGATTTATCTTTGGGGGACAGTTTTCTGGTATATCCCAGTGGTAGACCTTATACTCTTCATGTTATCAATTAGAAACTCTTCATTTTATCAATGTCTGATTTCCATTCACATGTCAAGTACCACTACAGAAGAAACAGAAAGCCGTATGACTGAGTAAAAGTGTGTTACTTTGATGGAATGTTAATTTGGTTTTCCTTGCTGATATTCATGTATTTTTTGGACAAGTAAATATTGTATGGATTTATCATATACAACATGACATTTTGAAATATGAATACATTGTGGCATGCCTCCGTGAAACTAATTAACACATGCATTACCTTGAATATTCATCATTTTTTTAAACTTTTATTTAATGCATATAATTTTCCAAAGTACGACTTATGGATTACAATGGCTTCCCCCCCATACCGTCCCTCCCACCCACAACCCTCCCCTTTCCCACTCCCTCTCCCCTTCCATTCACATCAAGATTCATTTTCGATTATCTTAATATACAGAAGATCAGCTTAGTATACATTAAGTATGGATTTCAACAGTTTGCTCCCACACAGAAACATAAAGTGAAAAATAATAGATGATTTTTTTTAAATGATGATGAAATCAGATCAGACCTATTGTCATGTTTAATCCCAGTGAGAGTCAAGTTGGGAATTGATAATTTCTTTTTTTTTTTTTAACAGAGGATCAGTTTAGTATGCATTAAGTAAGGATTTCAACAGTTTGCACCCCCATAGAAACACAAAGTGAAATATATTGTTTGAGTACTCGTTATAGCATTAAATCTCAATGCACAGCACATTAAGGACAGAGATCCTACATGAGGAGTAAGTGCACAGTGACTCCTGTTGTTGACTTTACCAATTGACACTCCTGTCTATGACATCAGTAATCTCCCTATGCTCCAGTCATGAGTTTCCAAGGCTATGGAAGCCCTCTGAGTTCTCCGACTCTTATCTTGTTTAGACAAGGTCATAGTCAAAGTGGAGGTTCTCTCCTCTCTTCAGAGAAAGGTACCTCCTTCTTTGATGACCTGTTCTTTCCACTGGGATCTCACTCGCAGAGATCTTTTGCCAGAGTGTCTTGGCTTTCCATGCTTGAAATACTCTCATGAGCTTTTCAGCCAGCTCTGAATGCCTTTAGGGCTGATTCTGAGGCCAGAGTGCTATTTAGGACATCTGCCATTCTATGAGTCTGCTGAGTATCTCACTTCCCATGTTGGATCACTCTCCCCTTTATTTACTCCATCAGTTAGCTTTAGCAGGTACTAGACTTGTCTATGTGCTCCCTTTGACTCCCAGTCCCTTCACCATGACCAACTGTGAACTGAAACTGATCACCTGGAACAGTGAGATGGCATTGGTACGTGCCACCTCGATGGGATTGAATTGGAATCCCCTGGTATGCTTCCAACTCCACCACTTGGGGCAAGTCAGCCTGAGCATGTCCCAAATTATACATCTCTTCCCTCTCCCATTCCCACCACCATGTTCAACAGGGATCACATTTCAGTTAATTTTCAACACTTAAGAATAACTGTGCATCAATTACAGATCTAAACCAGTCATATTAAGTAGAACAGATAAAAAAACTACTAAGAGGGATAATGTATTAAGTTGTTCATTAACAGTCAGGGCTATGCTGATCAAGTCACCGTTTCCCATAGTGTCCACCTCACTCCAACAGGTTTCCCTCTTGGTGTTCAGTCAGTCGTCACCGATCAGGGAGAACATATGGTATTTGTCCCTTTGGGACTGGCTTATTTCACTCAGCATGATGTGTTCCAGATTCCTCCATTTTGTTGCAAATGACTGGATTTCATTGTTTCTTACTGCTGTATAGTATTCTAAAGAGTACATATCCCATAATTTCTTTATCCAGTCTATCGTTGGTGGGCATTTAGGTTGGTTCCAGGTCTTAGCTATTGTGAATTGAGCTGCAATAAACATTAGGGTGCAGACCTCTTTTTTATTTGCCAATTTAAATTCCTTTGGGTAAATTCCAAGGAGTGGGATGGCTGGGTCGAACGGTAGGGTTATCTTCAGGTTTCTGAGGAATCTCCAGACTGACTTCCATAGTGGCTTCACCAGCTTGCATTCCCACCAACAGTGGGTTAGTGTCCCTTTTTCCCCACATCCTCGCCAGCATCTGTTGTTGGTAGATTTCTGCATGTGAGCCATTCTAACCGGGGTGAGGTGAAACCTCATTGTGGTTTTGATTTGCATTTCCCTGATTGCTAATGACCTTGAACATTTTTTCATGTGCCTGTTGGCCATTTGGATTTCCTCTTTTGAAAAATGTCTATTGAGGTCCTTGGCCCATCTCTTAAGTAGGTGGTTGGTTTTGTTTTTGTGGAGTTTCTTGATCTCTTTGTAGAGTCTGGTTATTAACCCTTTATCTGTTGCATAGTTTGCAAATATTTTTTCCCATTCTGTCGGTTGTCTCTTCACTCTCCTGACTGTTTCTTTTGCAGTACAGAAACTTCTCAATTTGATGCAATCCCAATAGTTGATTTTGGCTTTGACTGCCTGTGCCTCCCGGGTCTTTTCCAGAAACTCTTTGCCTGTGCCAATATCTTGAAGGTTTTCTCCAATGTTCTCTAGTAACTTGATGGTGTCAGGTCGTAGATTTAGGTCTTTAATCCATGTTGAGTGGATTTTTGTGTAAGGTGTAAGGTAGGGGTCTTGCTTCATGATTCTGCACGTGGAAATCCAATTTTCCCAGCACCATTTATTGAATAGACTGTCCTTGCTCCAGGAATTAGTTTTAGATCCTTGATCAAATATAAGTTGGCTGTAAATGTTTGGGTTGATTTCTGGTGTTTCAATTCTGTTCCATTGGTCTATCCATCTGTTTCTGTACCAGTACCATGCTGTTTTAATTACAACTGCCCTGTAGTATGTCCTGAAATCTGGTATTGTGATGCCTCCGGCTTTGTTTGTGTTGTACAAGATTGCTTTAGCTATTCGAGGTCTCTTGTGCCTCCATATAAATTTCAGCACCATTTTTTCCAGATCTGAGAAGAAGGTCTTCGGTATCTTGATTGGTATTGCATTGAATCTGTAAATTGCTTTTGGGAGAATGGACATTTTGATGATATTGATTCTTCCAATCCATGAGCATGTCAGATTTTTCCATTTCTTGGTATCCTCTTCTATTTCTTTCTTTAAGGTTTTGTAATTTTCATCGTAGAGATCTTTAACGTCTTTGGTTAAGTTTATTCCAAGGTATTTGATTGTTTTTGTAGCTATTGTGAATGGGATTGATCTTAGAAGTTCTTCCTCAGCCATGGCATTGTCTGTGTATACAAAGGCTGTTGATTTTTCTGCATTGATTTTATACCCTGCTACTTTGCCAAACTCTTCTATGAGTTCCAATAGTCTCTTAGTAGAGTTCTTTGGGTCCCCTAAATAAAGAATCATGTCATCTGCAAAGAGGGATAGTTTGAGTTCTTCCTTCCCAATTTGTATCCCTTTAATTTCTTTTTCTTGCCTAATAGCTCTGGCTAGAACCTCCAGAACTATATTGAATAGCAGTGGTGAGAGTGGACATCCCTGTCTGGTTCCAGATCTCAGTGGAAATGCTTCCAACTTTTCCCCATTCAATAGGATGTTGGCTGTGGGTTTTTCATAGATTGCTTTGATTGTATTGAGGAATGTTCCTTCCAAACCCAGTTTGCTTAGAGTTTTCATCATGAACGGGTGTTGTATTTTATCAAATGCTTTCTCGGCATCTATTGAGATAATCATATGGTTTTTCTTCTGCAGTCTGTTAATGTGGTGTATCACATTGATTGTCTTGCGCACATTAAACCATCCCTGCATACCAGGGATAAATCCCACTTGGTCTGGGTGGATGATCTTTCTGATGTGTTGTTGCATTCTATTGGCGAGAATTTTATTGAGGATTTTTGCATCTATGTTCATCAGGGATATTGGTCTGTAATTCTCTTTCAGTGCTGCATCTTTCTCTGGCTTAGGAATTAAGGTGATGCTGGCTTCATAGAAAGAATTTGGGAGGACTCCCTCTTCTTCGATTGTTCTGAATAGTTTGAGAAGAATTGGAGTTAGTTCTTCTTTAAACGTCTGGTAGAATTCAGCAGTGAATCCATCTGGTCCTGGGCTTTTCTTTGTTGGGAGGGCCTTTATTACTGTTTCAATTTCTGTCTCAGTTATGGGTCTGTTTAGGTTTTCGATGTCTTCCTGGTTCAATTTAGGCAGGTTGCATGTGTCCAGGAATCTATCCATTTCTGATAGGTTTCCCTGTTTGCTGGCATACAAGTCCTTGTAGTAATTTCTGATGATTCTTTTTATTTCTGTGGTGTCTGTTGTTACATTTCCTTTTTCATCTCTGATTTTATTGATTTGGGTCTTTTCTCTTCTTTTTTTAGTTA
The DNA here is from genome assembly GCF_964237555.1 of Oryctolagus cuniculus. Classification (NCBI taxonomy): domain Eukaryota; kingdom Metazoa; phylum Chordata; class Mammalia; order Lagomorpha; family Leporidae; genus Oryctolagus; species Oryctolagus cuniculus. Next base: position 39,157,835 of record NC_091453.1, on the reverse strand, counting down.
GTTGGGCCAATGGGGTGTCAATTTTGTTTATTTTTTCAAAAAACCAGCTCTTCGTTTGGCTGATTTTTTGTAATGTTTTTCTTGATTCAATCCTGTTGATTTCTTCTCTGATTTTAATTATTTCTCTTCTCCTACTAGATTTGGGTCTGATTTGCTGTAGGTTTTCTAGATCCTTGAGGTGAATTGAAAGCTCATCTATTTGGTGTCTTTCCAATTTCTTGATGTAGGCACCTATTGATATAAACTTTCCTCTTAACACTGCTTTTGCTGTGTCCCATAAGTTTTGGTATGTTGTGCTGTTATCCTCATTTACTTCCAGAAAGTTTTTGATTTCTCTTTTGATGTCTTCTATGACCCATTGTTCATTCAGGAGCATGTTGTTCAATCTCCATGTGTTTGCGTATGCTCTAGGGATTCCTGAGTTGCTAATTTCCAACTTCATTCCTTTATGGTCTGAGAAGCTGCATGGTATGATTCTAATTCTTTTGAATTTGCTGAGACTTGCTTTATGGCCTAGTATGTGGTCAATCCTAGAGAAGCTTCCATGTACTGCTGAGAAGAATGTAAAATCTTTAGCTGTAGGATTGAAAGTTCTGTATATATCTGTTAGATCCATTTGGGCTATAGTGTCGTTTAAATCTACTGTATCCTTGTTGATCTTCTGACCGGATGATCTGTCTATTTCTGAGAGTGGAGTATTGAAGTCCCCCAGTACTACTGTATTGGGGTCTAAGTCTCCCTTTAAGTCCGTTAATAAATCTTTTAGATAAACTGGTGCCCTGTAGTTAGGTGCATATACATTGATAATTGTTATATCTTCCTGTTGAATTGATCCCTTAATCATGATATAGTGTCCCTCTTTGTCTCTCTTAACAGTTTTTGTGGTAAAGTTTATGTTGTCCGATATTAAGATGGCTACGCCCGCTCTTTTTTCATTTCTGTTGGCATGGTATATCTTTTTCCAGCCTTTCACTTTCAGTCTGTATGGATCTTTGTTGGAAAGATGTGTTTCTTGTAAGCAGCATATAGATGGGTTTTGTTCCTTAACCCAATCAGCCAATCTGTGTCTTTTAACTGGACAGTTCAGGCCATTCACGTTCAAAGTGACTAATGATAAGTGGTAACTTTGCCCTGCCATTTGCCAAAGATAAGTTCTAATATATGCTTTGAATTCCCTGTGATCTTTTGCTGTGAGGTTTCCTTCCTTGGTTTCCTTCCTTTACCTTCTTTCATATTGATGACCGTGTTTCTGTGTTTCTGTGTGTAACACTTCTTTAAGCATCTTTTGCAGGGCTGGACGAGTGGCAACAAATTCTTTCAATTTCTTTTTGCAATGAAAAGTCTTTATTTCACCTTCATTCACAAATGATAGCTTTGCAGGATATAATATTCTGGGCTGGCAGATGTTCTCTCTTAGTACCTGGGCTATATCTCGCCATTCCCTCCTAGCTTGTAGAGTTTCTGATGAGAAGTCAGCTGTGAGTCTGATTGGAGATCCTCTGAGAGTAATCTGACGTTTCTCTCTTGCACATTTTAGGATCTTTTCTTTATGTTTCACTGTGGAGAGTTTAATTACAACGTGTCGTGGTGAGGATCTCTTTTGGTCGTGTTTATTAGGGGTTCTGTGGGCTTCCTGTACTAGGATTTCTCTGTCCTTCTCCAAACCTGGGAAATTTTCTGCTAATATCTCACTAAAAAGGCCTTCTAATCCTTTCTCCCTCTCCATGCCTTCAGGAACTCCTAGAACCCGAATGTTGGGTTTTTTAATAGTATCCTGAAGATTCCCGACAATATGTTTCAGATTTCTAATTTTCTCTTCTTTTCTTTGGTCTGACTGTATCCTTTCCTGTTCTCTGTCTTCTAAGTCCGATATTCTCTCTTCTGCTTCACCCATTCTGTTTGTAAGGCTCTCTATTGTGTTTTTCATTTGATCTATTGAATTCTTCACTTCAGTCACTATCACAGTTTCCTGTTGTACTAGTTGTTTCGTTTCATTTTGATTCCTCCTTAATATTTCATTTTCACGAGAGAGATTTTCTATCTTGTCCATTAAGGATTTGTGTAGTTCCAGAATTTGTTTTTGAGAACTTCTTAATGTTCTTATCAATTTTTTTGAGATCTGCTTCTTGCATTTCTTCTATGTCATCATCTTCATAATCTTGAATTGGGGTGTCTTTTTCATTTGAGGGCGTCATGGTGACTTCCTTGTTTTTATTACCTCGGTTTTTGCGTTTGTTATTTGGCATATTGGAGATATTTGGTTTCTTCACTGTGGTGCTTTTTCTTGTTATACTATGACTCTAGATTAAGTGGACTATCTGTTTTTGATGGAGCCTTAGGGCTTGAGATGGGTGTGGCCTGAGAGCTCTGTTTGGTGTGCCAAAGGTGGCACTCCCAGGTTAGGCGTGATAAATCTCTCTCTCTCTCTCTTTTTTTTTTTTTGATTCAAAAGAGAAGTAATTCCGCACAGCTGAACAAAGTTGGAGGTAGTTAGCAGGCAAATGATATACCCACAGGAGCCAGAGATCGGAAGCTCTTTCCCAAGATCCCCACAGGGAATCTGTTCGGCCCTCAGAGTGGTCTCAAATTCTCCTTCAGCCTCCCATTGGGTTGCCAAAGTTACGGAATTGTAGCGTCTCTGGAGAGTGCTCACGTGAATTCCGTGAGTTCTCTCCCCCACCGTCTCTTTTTTCACAGTCTCAGTTCAGTAGCACCACAAATTTACTAGCTCCTAATCTCCTGTTAATTCGCCCCGCCCAGAGTCAGGTTTTTCTGCTAGGCTCAGGGCCAGTGCAGACCTGAGGTCGCTCTGCTTATGACGTATGTCCAAGATGGCGCCTGCTCTTTGTCTTGCTCGCCCTTGAGAGGTGAGCGGAGAGAGAGAAACCCGTGTCCGTACTAGTCACCCTTTTTTTTTTCTCTCTCTCTCTCTCTCTCTCTTCCAGTTAGCCTTGTGAACTCCCCCCCCCCGGGGGTCGTTCCCTCTAGTCTCCTCTTTCCACTTGCCTGCCGGTGTCTCGGGCTATTGAGGTTCGGCTCACCTCGCGTTCCAGCGCTGGTGTGTTGAGTCTGCCGCTGATGTCCCGAACTGTGGGCTCCCACGCTCTCCACGCAGGTCCGCTGTGAGTCACGCGTTCCGGAAGAGTTTCTTCTGCTGTTTCCTCCCCTACTCTTCCTTGAACCTGCAGTATCTCCACTTTTATTAAACTATCTCTCCCCAAACTATCAGTGTGCTCCCTTCCTATTCCGCCATCTTGCCGGTATAATTCTGAATATTCATCATTTTGTGTGCATGTGTGTGTGGGTGAAGAACACTTAATTTTATTCTGTTAGCTATTTTCAATTAATATACTGTTATTATAATCATCACGCTATATAATAGATCTCTTGAAATTATCTGTTCTAACTGACAGTTTGAATCCTTTGAACATCTCCCCAATCCACCCAACTCCTAGGCCCTGGAAACCACTGTTCTGCTTCTCTCTCTTTGACTTCAACTTTTTAATACTCCACATGCAAGTGAGATCATGTGGTATTTGTTGTCCTGTGTCTGGTTTGCTTCACTTAACCTAATGTCCTCCAGTTCCATCCATTTTGCCTCAAATGACAGGATTTCTATATTCTTCATGACTGAATAATACTCCACTCTCTGTATATACCACATGATTTCCCCTTCATCTGGAAGTGGGTTGACTCCATATCTGACTATTCTGAATGAATATGGTGATAGATGAGGGTCTAATTTCATTCTTCTGCATGTGGATATCCACTTGTCCAAACAACAATATTGAAAAGGCTGTTCATATTTTTTAAGATTTATTTATTTTACTTGAAAGTCAGAGTTACACAGAGAGAGGAGAGACGGGGGGGGGGGGTCTTCCATCCGATGGTTCCCTCCCCAAATGGCCACCATGGCTGGAGCTGTGCCAATCTGAAACTAGGAGCCAGGAGCTTCTTCCAGGTCTCCCACACGGGTGCAGGGGCTCAAGGACTTGGGCCATCTTCTACTGTTTACCCAGGCCGCAGCAGAGATCTGGATTGGAAGAGGAGCAGCCGGGACTAGAACCGGTGCCCATATCGGATGCCAGCGCTTCAGGCCAGGGCATTAACCTGCTACCACAGCACCGGCCCCGGCTGTTCAGATTTTTAAAAAAAGATTGTGAATGATCTTGCTTAGCTTTACTTCTCAGGGCACTGGAACATAGAAAGAGATGAGAAGAATCAAAAATTTTCAAAGAAAACCACGCCTTCCTAGGTATACCAACTTCCATTTTGGTAGACATTTGAGAGTGTGGGAATTCAATGCAGCTCCTGTTTCGTAGGGTGCAAAATATGCTTTTGGGAGCAGAAAATTATCTTTCCTAAAGGAATGAGTGAGCACTTGAATTTGAGACTCAAGTTCCAGCTGTCAAACGAGGGGGAAAAGTCGAATGATCAGTCTAGGATTGAGGTTATACAGAAGGCAAAGGGACATGTTAGGGGAGGAGACAGTTTGAGTTTTGGTTGGTAATTGGTGAGCCTATGGTGTGGGTAGAAAGAGTGTGCACCTTGTCTACTGGATGATGGATCTCATCCTTATCTTTCTCTGCTGATGTCTTCCACCATTCCTCAGTGCATGCCTCACTGACTTTCTAGTCAGTACTTCAGAGGGTCTTCTTTCGTTGGTTGCTGTGTGGCCCAAGTTTGCATTCAGCAGTGTCTTGGGCATAGCATCTCCTTCCTCAGCTGTGCTAGATTATGTCTCCATTTAGTTCCATTTGTAGTCACAGAGCTGTGAGAACTGGCCCCGGGGTGTCTCTATAGTGGCTCTTAAGACATTGCTAATAAGAGCTCAATCAATTCTTAGCCTGATTCTCTGGGATGCAGTGACAAAGGAAGGCACAGACTGCTTTAGCCAGCACTGGTCCTTTGTGTTCATTGTTCTAGTATCTTTCCCTTCCCTTTGATGCTAGGGAACCTTAAATGACAAAGTAGCACTTCTACTTTGAGACCAGTGAATTTTCTTTCACTTTCTCTTCCTGACCCTAGATTCCTGAGCATCTGTTAGTCACTGTTGCATCAGTCAGGGCTGTGTTGAGAGACAGCATCAATGGGATATGTATGTAGATATATGAAGGGGGATAATAGTAAGTAAATTGGCTCACCTGACTTTGACAATGGAGAAATTCCACAACAGGTTGTATGTGAGCTGGAGACCCAGGGATGACAGCAGGATGGCTCAGTCGAAGTCTGAAAGCCTCAGAAGCAGGGGAGCTGAAGGTGTAACTCAATTAGAGGTGGAAAGCCCAACTACCAGCAAGATGGCAGCTGTCCAATTTCCTGGAGTCCAAAGGGCAACTACTGATGTCCAAGGCAGGAATCAAGCACATCCCAGCTTTCAGAATGAGAGAGCAGTTGGCCTTCTGTGATTTTTTTCTCCAGACCCCCAGTCTGCCTGCATGGAGGCTAAGTCTTCCAACTTATGGGACTCATAGCTAATCTTGCTTGGTAATACACCCACAGTCACAACGAAAATGACACTATTCCAGGTTTCTAGGTATTCCTTAATGTAATCACACTGATATTTAAGAGCAAGCATCACTGATGTTATATCAAATTCAATAGCACATGCAGACTATGTGCCCTTGGAAATTGTTTTCTTTTTCTTAAAAAGAAAAGGACAGGAAATGGCAGACTTGGCCAGCTATTCTTTCTTGAGTGCTTTGAGACAAGAACATTGCAACCATTTTTAAATGAAAGCAATTAACATTTTGGTTGTGATTGCATTGATTGTGAAAATGACATATCCCTTGCTTCAGACACCTGATTTGCATCTATGGTTAGACTAGGAAGGAACAGACTGCACTAGCAGCAGCCCCTCACATGTGGTACTACCATGCCCCCTTCTCTCCACCAATCTCATTTCCCCCTTCTGAGGCCCTTAGTTCATAGGATAGGGGTATCATCTAACCTGTTCAGGTTGAGCCACTGTGTGGACTGGCACCTCTAGTGAAGTGAAGGGGTCATTGCAACAAAGGTAGGAGGCATTTATGTGACGTGAGTGGAGTCTGGGGGATTTCCCCATGGTGGGTGATGTTACCCTCCTCACTCCAGGTACCACAGCTACCATCCTCTAAATATACTTGAGTTCTCCTCACTGATCAGTATCTACTGGAGAGTGCTCCCAGCACTTTTACCATTTTCTTTTCTCAAGTTGATCAAATTTCCCCTTAAGTTTGCTTAATAGGTTGTTCAAAGAGTTCCTCCAGCCTAATCTTTTGCCCTTCCCAGGTCAACAGCCATACTGACTAAATGTAATATGGCAATTTTCAGCCAGTAACACTTCACTTACGTCTAGTAGTTTTTGTGGTATGGTTTTAAATCTGCTCAGGGTTGACCTGTCACTTATGTCTTCTTCCAAACTGTTCTTGTTTTGTTTGCCATTTTGTGTAAGTTGTTTATTTTGTGTTTTAAACAATTACATTCATGGATAGACAAAAGAACCATAAATGATTATCCAGACCTGCATATTATGTCTTGGCAGCATAAATTACATCTATATCCACACTGACACACACAGGGACAGAAAAATTTTGCAGGAAACAGCTACCTCCTCAACCAGGAAAGAAGTAATAAAAGGACTGTAACTCACTGAACAGCTTCTTTGTGCCAGGCACTTCATCCTTTCCATATATGAACATTTATTAGGGCCATCTATGTGCCAGGCAGTGTCCTTGGAGCTGAGGATACACCAGGGCACTCAGCTGAGTACAGTGACTGCCAATGTTGAGTTTATATAACAGTGGCAGAGACAGCAATAACACTTCTTGTGATAAATCTACAAATTGAACAGTGCAGTGTAAGGCAATATGTGCTTTTAGGAAGGTAGTGAGGGAAAGGGAAAGGGGGCTTGGCAGTGCTGCTTGGTGCATATGCAGTTTTAAGAAGTCAGGGTTGGTCTCTCTGAGAAGGTGACACATGAGCAGATACTGTGAGGGATCAGGACACAGGGGTGTCTGGAGGAGTAGTTGGAACAACCAATGCAAGCACATGAGGAAGGAGTGTGCCTGGAGTCTGTACCAGGGCATGCAAACTGTGTTATGCATAAGGGATGCTCATCTAGTGCGGTTGGGGGTGGCAGGTGAGATAATTCTACAAGCAGTGGAAACCAAATGGTAACTCCTGCATGTGATAAAGGGAATGGCCTTTAGTGGAACCTGGGCGAAATGAAGGAACCCTTTAGAGGAATCTGGGAGAACTGGCCAGAGGAATTGTTATGTGAGTTGAGTCCTGGGGTTTGACTAGATGTGTGGATGGGGTGGGGGATGGATTGCAGAAAAGGATTCTGAGAAGGAGAGAACAGCATGGGAGTCAAAGATAACACAGTGTGCTATTTTAACTCCTTTTCTACCAGAGCCACAGGTCACTGTTTCTGAATGTGACCTGATATATTGAAAGCATGCTCAGAGCTTTAAGTATCTCATTCTACCGTAAATGTGAAGCCTACTTCATTCAGCAAAACCCTCATTTGTGCCTGTGTTTCCAGTTTACCTCCATGACACCCTCCTAACACACATATCCTAGGGAAAACATCTTTATTTCCACTTGTCCAATTATTTATTTAGCATCAGGTTTAGAAGGGAAATTGCTACTTAAAACTCTAGATACAGGCCTTCTGCTGATGTGTAACACACAGCCTGGGAACGGTGAGCTTTACTGTGCTTTCTCTACAGATAGCAAGCAGGTTCAAGGAGGGAGTGGGTCTTGCCAAGAGTCTCCCTCACACCCCAACACCCATCTTGGGTGTCTTTGTCTATATATATATATATATATATATAGAGAGAGAGAGAGAGAGAGAGAGAGAGAGAGAGTTATGGTTCCTAGACAAGGAATATATATATATAATATATAATATATATTATATATTATATATTATATAATATAATACATATATAATATTATATATTATATATAATATATATATATATAACTATAACTTATATTGTACGGATCAGTTGAGCTCATATCCAATTGTGTCCCTAGAGAGAGTGCAACTGTTGACTGGATAGGGAAATGTTCCAGGCTGAGTAAGCTGGTGATTTCCTTTGTATGTTGCTGCTCTTACTAGCACGTGGGATGCTCTCCATGACCTGAATCTGGCTGCCCTTTTATTCTCAGCCCCCTCCATGCCTGCATTCACAATTGTCATCGACACCGGTGGTATTGTAATACAGAAGTCATATGAATTCCAGTCTTGGCTCTGAAACTGTCACTGAGGTCATTCTGCTAGTAAGGCTCAGTTTTGCACCTGCAAAATGACAATAACTCTCTCTACTCTGAAAGCATGTCAGGGAGGACTGACGGATATAAAATACCTCCCTCTCCATACCTGGTCCAGTGGTGACACTAAACTAATGCTGGATATTATCTATAGAATCTCCTGACATAGGGGAAGTCATGAGACAGACACTCAGTAAATATGTTTAGGAATGAATTTGAAGCAAATGTTGCAAAAGATTGGAAGAGTAAAACTGTGTGAACTTGCCTACCAAGCCAAATGTGTGCCCCACGACTTTCTCGTTGGGCTTTTTTCCCTCTTTTAAGCCAATAAGACCAGAAATTAAATCAAGACCCACATTCCAAATTTTCAGACTAAATTACTTGCATATTTCAAAACAAATGCCCATACCAATTAATCAGAATTGTAGAAATCAGTTGCTGAGATCATCGGGGGCTCTTCTGGTTATGTCTGTAGTTGTATTGCTAGGTGTTCTGGGAATGGTATACAGCATGACATGTTTTGAATTGACTTTTAGTGTTTCTAATATATGCCTTTTTTGCTCTTTAGAGGATGGAAGAAAAGTGGCAGTGGGGTTGTTCAAGGCCACCTCCAAAGGAAAAAGGGCTAGTGGAACACACAAAACAGAGATATGTCAAGTCAGTGGCTCCTTATCGGGTTGACAGAAAAGCAAAAACCTCTTCCTCACGTGATATAGATCAAGAGAGATTCAAATGTGAGTGTCGCTATTGCCAGAGGTATATGGGGAGCACTTCTGGAATCTCAATGGGGAAGCAAGCAACCTCTCGTTCTTCCTCCTGGGATAAGTTAATCCAAGAACTCAGTAACTTGACGCTCAGCAATGGTACTGTTCAGCCCCCTCTTCTACAAGAAAGGGTACAGGAAAGAGAGAAGAACCAAAGAAAGAAGCTGCAGAAAAGTAAAAGGACATTTCGAAGGCTTCTGCAAGAATGGCCAGAATGACTGAGAATTCCATCCTCAGGTGAAGGAAGATCATAAAGGATAGGGTCTCTAGTGTCAGCACTGCTACCTTTTGAGAACAAGGTCAGGAAGAGTAACAACACCAGCCTCATGACAAACAGTCCCATCAGCTGGACATTCAATCTAGTTCCAGAAACATAGTTCCAGAAATGTAGGGTCCTCCCCTCTAGTCATTTCAGCCTCACCCTGGGGCATGCAGGGAGGAGTTGATCTGGGCAAGGGCAACCAGTAGCAGTGATTCTCTTGGATTCCCCAGAACACTGCTCCTGTGGTGCAAGCTGTTCTATTCCTTCCTTGGGTTTTGGCTTTTCTGCCCTTGACCTTGCTGCCAATAAACTGTAAAGCATCTATGTACTGCTTCTGACTTGCTGTTTTCAAAATGCTTTCACTCTTCTCAATTGGAGCCCAGAAGAAGCATTAGGTTTGATGGACTGCAATTCTGTGCTCGCTTGCATGTGAGCATTCACTTTTTACTGTGAAATCATTATACATACACATGAAACGTGCACCCTTCATTCTGCTTTTCCCCAGGATAGTTCTGTCTTGCATGACTATGAGGCATAAGAAAACCAGGAAATTGACATGGGTACAATGGATGCGTGTCTTTTTTTTTTCATTTTATTACATGTGGATCTGTGTAACCACTACTGCAGTCAAGCTGCAAAACTGTGCCATCACCACAGAGATCATTCTCTGGCTTTCCTTTGGTAGCCACACCCACCATCCTTCTCAGTTCCATCCCCAATATTGGGCATCCACTATCCTGTTTTCCACTTCCAGAGTTGTTTCATTTTGAGAGTGTTATGCAAATCATATAGCATGTGACCTTTTGTGGTTGCCCTTTTTGTTGCACCATGATGCCTCAAAGGTCCACACCAGTTGTGTGTGTGTCAAAAGGCACCTTCCTTGAATTGCTGAGTAGCATTCCATGGTTTGGATGTGCCACTGTTTCTTCATTATTTGCCTGCTGGTGGCCATTTGTGTTTCCAGACTTTGCCTATCAGAAATAGAGCTGCTTTGAGCAATGGTGTACAGGTTTTTGTGTGGAGGGAAGCTTTCATTTCTCTCAGGTGAAAACCTAGGAATGCAATTTCTGGTTGATATAAGTGTAGGCTTAGTTTTATTTTTTAAGAAATCGAAAAAACTAATATCCAGAGTCACTGTACCATTTTGTGTAGCCTCACCATCCATATGTATGATATCCCATTTCTCTGCATTCTCTCCAGCATTTGATATTTTCATTTTGTTTTCAATCCAGAGATTCTACCACTTGTCTACTGACATCTCATCAGAACCCCATATCCTTCCAACCCCCATACCATGCAAACATGCTCTTTTCCAACTCTGTTCTTGGCCTTATTTGTTATGTATGCTAAGGAATTGTTCCTTGCTTAGAAACAGTTTAAGCAGGGTTTTCAGACAGTGGGTAGGACAAACCCGAGTTTTAGTGAACAGAAAATCAGACAAGAGGGATTTGCTATGGCCACTCATTTATGACATGATATCTCTAAATGTGGTAAAATAGGTAGAATACTAGTCATACTTTGGTGATTAATGAGTATTATCTTCACGCTAGCAACAAATGGGCTCTAGGTACTGTGTGAAATAGAACATAGAGATGCTACCTATGAAAAGTAAAATATGTTGTGGGAGTTTGGTTCAGCAGCTAAGATGCCACTTTGAGCATCCACATCCTATGTTGGAGTACCAGGATTCCAGTTCCTGCTCTACTTCTGATCCAGTCTACTGCTAGTATATACCCTGAAAGGCAGCAGTGATGGCTCAAACACTCAGGTCCTTGCCACACACGTGGGAGACCCAGACTGAATTCTGGGCTCCTGGCCTTGGCCTGGCCCCACCCCAGCTGTTTTGGACATTTGGGGGAGTGAACCAACACATGGGAGAGTCCTGTTTCTCTATCTCTCTCTCCCTCTCCCTTTCTCTCTCTCTCTCTCTCTCTCTCCCCCTCCCTTTTCTCTCCCAGACATCATTCTAGGCCCTTGCCTCTCCCACAAACAGAGGCTTAGGTTTTTTATGGCCCTACCCAGTGTGCTCCATAAAGGTTGTGTCCTGGACTTTCCATGCACTGATTAGCACAACACTTGCAGCTCTTGCTCTGGACTCTGGCCTGGGTTTTCTGTGCCTAGCCTAGGCAATAAGCAGCATGCTATCTAAGGCCCTGGCCTAGGCTTTCTGTTCCCCACCTAATACAGCACACAGGTGTTCTCTTTGGGATCTGGCCAAGCTTTCCAGGTTTATTTTGTCTGCCCCCATTGTGATTTCTGCTGTTCTTGCTTATCCAGCATACAGTGTGGATTACCAAAAGCAAAAAAGGAGGACCCAGGGACATACTGCTGTGTCCTTTTTCAAGTAGAGACTCAAGCAGAGTCTGCTGATGTTTATGTATAATGTTCAGGGAAGAATCAGCAGGAAGAATAGAGAGAAGTAGATCTTGTGCACGTTTCTGGAAAAAGTCCATGTGTGTTTGCATTTCTGAAGTCAGTGACAAGGCAAGATCAAAGTTGTGGAACCTGGAGCAAAAGAGCAGTTTAAATGAGTTCATGAAAATATTTTCTTTTCTTAAACAGTTTTATTGTATTGCACTTATTTAATCTATTTGACAGGCAGAGTGACAGAAAGAGGAAGAGGGAGAGAGAGATGGGGAGCGAGAGGGAGAATCCTATAACCACAGATTCACTCCCCAAATGACCACAATGGCTAAGGCTGTGCCAGGCTGAAGGCAGGAGCCTGGAACTCCATTTATGTCTCCCTCACAGGGGAGAGAGGAACTCAAGCTTTCAGGCTATGCTACATTGCCTTCCCAAAGCACATTAACAGGGAGCTGGATTGAAAATGGAGCATCCAGGATGCCAATCAGCAGTCCTTAGGGGATGCTGGTGTCGAAGGTGGTAGTTTAATCCACTGTAGAACAACGCTAGCCCCAGAGTCATGCGTTTTATGTGGAGCCAATTCTATGACAGTTCTATGAACTTGAGGAGTCCTGTTCAGACACCCACTAGAAATACCATGCTATGGGGCACCCATTATTGAAAAGGGATTCCTAACTTAACAAAGGTGCTGGGGAAAGAGAAAGCCAGATATAGCAATGGTCCCAGGAACAATAAATAGTTTGTAATTTTTCACGCCCTAGTAGTGGTAATGTAGAAGAGCAGAGACAACACATTTTGGGGCAAGACAAATATAGAAACAGAAGATGCCAGCACAACTAAAACATTTTCAAGGCTTAGTAGATGTGTGTCAACAAAAAACACTGATGTCACACAAGAGGAAATAAGGCCCCAAGACTGATGATAAGAGACACATATGTCCCAATTGCAGGTGGGAGTTGGGACAAAATTAGGTGTTTACTCATGCTGTCTCCCATCTCATAAGGCAGGGTCACAACATTTGCACAGCATATGACTTAGTCATTCAGGCATGGGAAGCACACCAAGAATAAGGCTGCCTGAGACTCAACATGGCACAGCATTTCTCACCTGTCCCATGTGATGGGTGCAGAAAACTATGACTGGATAAAGCACAAAGAATTTTATGAAAAGTAGCTTTGTGGTCATCAAGACCTAGGTTTCAGCCCCTCAATTCCCTGGTGCCTCCTCCTCTAAAGGAGAATAGTCATGGGGCCTACCTCAGAGGGTTGGTGAAAGGATGAAAGCTGGCAATGCATGAAAATCATAGCTCAAAGATCCTGCAACATCAGCGATCAACAAATACTTGCTGATGAACCCCAATGGATTTTTTGAAATTATTCACATACCTTTATAGTTTAAAATTGTTATCATATGTTTAGGTATTAGCATTTAAAATGAAGCCACTGTGCCATCCTTTCAAATCATTTCAAAGGTGTTCAATGGTACTAGGCATACACACACACACACACACAGAGAGAGAGAGAGAGAGAGAGAGAGAGGTACTTTGAATTAACGGTCAAGGTGCCTTAAATGTGAGTGAGATCCCAGCGGAAAGAGTGGGCCATCAAAGAAGGAGGTACCCGTCTCTGAAGGAAGGAGAGAACTTCCACTTTGATTATGGCCTTATCTAAAGAAGGTCCGAGTTTGTGAACTCAAGAGGCTTCCGTAGCCTTGGCAGCTCATGACAAGAGCCTTGGGTGATTATTGATGACATAAATAAGAGTGTCAATTGTTAAATCAACAACAGGAGTTGTAAGTTGCACTTACTCCCCATGTGGGACCTCTGTCCTTAATGTGTTGTACTATAAGAATTAACGGCAAAACTAGTATTCAAACAGTACTTTATACTTCGTGTGTCTGTGTGGGTGCAAACTGTTGAAATCTTTACTTAGTATATACTAAATTGATCTTCTGTATATAAAGATAATTGAAAATGAATCTTAATGAAGAATGGTATGGGAGAGGGAATAGGAGATGGGATGGTTTGTGGGTGGGAGGGTGGTTATGGGGGGAAGAACAGCTATAATCCCAAAGTTGTACTTTTGAAATTTATATTTATTAAATAAAAATTAAAAAAAAAAACAGTAGATGGGAAAGCTCTAAAAAAGGGGGGATCAAGGTGCCTGTTGGGACACCCGGATTGCATATCAGTGTGCTTGAGTTAAAGTCCTGGTTCAGATCCCAATTCTAGCTTCCTTCTAATCAACACCATTGCAGGCAGCAGGTAATGGCTCAAGTAGCTGAGTCCTTACCACCAACATTGGAGATCCTATTGAGTTACCAGCTCCTGGTTGTGTCTGGCCTAGCTCCAGCTCTCGTGGGCATTTGAGAATGGGGGGGGGGCAAATGATGAAAGATTCTCTCTTTCTCAAATTAGTAAATAAGTAAATTTTTGAAGAATTATGTAAACGAGTTCTTACTTCACAGTTGGAAATTCTATGTGGTTCTTTTTGCCATGAAATTAACAAAGGGGATAGAAGAGGGAGGAGCAAGAAGGGTGGGAGTGTGGTGGGAGGGAGGGTGGGGAGGAAGTAGCCCTATATTCCTGAATATGTACATATGAAATACATGAAATTTGTATACCTTAAATAAAATTTTAAAGAATAAAAAAATTTTAAAAATTGTGTGCTCCATGTAGATTTTACCTGCATGCATTTTAGAGCTTGAGCATCTGTCATAGATCAGTGCACTTGAATTCTAAAAAGCAAAACTACTATGTTCACATCAATCAAGGTTTAACAATCTATTGCATTTCCTTTAATCTTTAAAACTTCACACTTAAAAACTGCTGGACAGCAATGTGTTTACTATTATCAGTATTAATATTTAGTGAATCAAAATGACATAGAATATGACAGCCCTTTGCAAATAATTACTAACCATGCAAGGTAAATTTCTTGCCAGTTCATCTACTAATAAGGGGTATGATGCCTTGAAAGAATGCATTTTTCTGTAATCAATATTTAAACTCGTCCTTTGCTGGTCAGTTGGGAAGGTTTTACACTGTGGGGAAATGCCTCAATGTCCTTTGCCTGCTAGGTCAGACAAATCTCTCAGGATTCAATGCTGAATACTATATTATATTGCAGATATGCAGATATTTGCAGATATGCAGAAAAAAAGATTTTTAAAAGCACAGAAAAGAAAGAAAGGCTTATACGTGAATGCTTGTGTTGCTAGAGATGATTTCTTCTCTGTTTCAACTGTATTCAGAATTGCTCTAACTTCCTATAGAAGAAAAGCAAACCTCTGCAGTCTGATAATGGGGTTACTATTTGGCAAAGTGATGTGGGTTGTGTAACCTCCCATGCCCTAAAGACAGGATCAAAGGAGTATTTGGCCATCTCTACTTGGCCAAGGAAATTAGGCTTCTGGCAGACAGATAATGGAATAGACTTACTTCTTGCAGGGTTTCTGTGCAAACTAGCATGGCCTTTAGTGTGGAAATGGTGGAACAAGTCTGGTAAGGAGCTACCACTCAGGCACACTTTGTCATCACCACTACCTTTTATTATATCATCATCTACCTTTCTCATGCTTTACTTTTTTGGGAAAACTATAAATAGCAATGGTAGACATATTTTTTATATGAGTGCCTATCAAGACTACTTTACTTTATGGCATGGGAAACACATTCTTTCTCTGAAATAACTTTTACTTTTTTATATTTAAAAGCAAGATTTATTAGAGTCAAATACTTCCAGCCAGAGTGCCATGGAGGGGGTTTCCAAGAGAGAAAATAACCCAAAGTGGTCCATGGCAGTCAAGTTTTTAAGAACAATTTTGATTGACATTCAGTTACAAGATTGGGACAAAACCCATCAAAAGACCTGATTTACAATCCTTTATCCTATCTGGCTTGCTCATAATAAAACAAAAAAAAATTCAGAAGGGTGGGATAGTAACTTGTTTTCACAATAAACTGTGAGCTCAGGAGGATGGGATCACCACTCCCTTGCTATTTTCATGGTAAATTTGGAGATTCCTAAGGGATGACATAGGACATTTTGTTCTTGCTAAAGATAACCTTTTTGGGGGAAAGCATGCATTCTACACCCCAAACTCAACTGGCACCACCCTGATGGCTTATTAGCCCATCTGACTCCTCACATTTCCCCCTCAACAAGAATGGACCCTAACTTCTGTTAGGGGAGCCATATGATGATTGCTCTGGCTGCTTCATAATGAGGTTTTGAACACAGCATGCAAGTAGCACTCTTACCAATGTCTTTTCCTTTTTTTGAAAAAGCATCTGCCACCCACTCCCTCTCTTATCCATCTTTCCCTATCCCTATAATATAGCACATCTTTCCCTATCCCTATAATATAGCTATATTATAGCACAGAGTAGAGTCCTGTTCCCACACCTGCCCTCCCTGCCTTTGTCCATGGAATTTAAAATGATGCCCACACCTGGTTCACATTGCAGATCTTCTGAATCAGAATATCCAGAGATGAATCCTCAGGAATCCTGGCCTTTGGAAATGCTCAAATGCAGATGCTCACATAGAACAGAAGTGAGAACTACAAGCATGTACCTATCTCACCTCTTTTGATTTTGCCACAATATCTCATTTTTCTTTATGCACTTTATCTATTTAATTATCTGAGACACATAGAGACAGATGGTGAAAGAGTTCCCATCCACTGGTTTGCTCCCCAAAAACTAGGAGCTGGGAACTCAATCCAAATCTCCCACGTTGGCAGCAGGGATTCAATCATTTGAATCACCAATGCTGCCTTGCCTGCCAACATTTTCAAATAGCTGGAAGTTGGAATTGGGGTCAGTTCTGGAACCCAGGTTCTCTGACATATCATAGGGTCATACAGACCTGTGTCTTAACTGCTAAGCAAAAGGCCTGCCCCTCTTAAACTGTAAAACAAGTCTTTGTCATGTGCTTGCCAAAGTAATCACCGCTGTGTAGTCTGGCTGCAGCAGACGTTTTCTAGGGAGGCACATGGAGAGGTGCAGATGCGAAAGTTCCAGACCATGAAGCATGGAACCATTTACACATGAATGGCAAGACGAAACTTTTTATATTTTAGCACTAGGATAAATCTCTGTGTGAAAATATTTGACATTTCCTTCAAATTGAGGTCCAGATTATCAGGCTCCCTGGCTCTTACTGTGACTTGGGCTTCCCATAGCATGCTGTCTTTGTGATCATAAGGAAAACCCCTAGCGGCAGAGCCTCAGCAAATGTGTGTTGAGTGAGGTCTTTTGATGAACTAGACTTGTGCTAGGATTTGGATGTGGATTTTCACCCCCTTCCCCCTGGAACATGGGATGGAGGCTTGTTCCTGCATGTTTATGGGGTTGACGCAGTGGAATTATATGAAGTAAGGCACGGAAGAAGGTCATTAGCTCATTGTGGGGTGCTGCTCTGGGAAGAGATTGACATTGTTCTCCTGGGACCTTGGTGAGTTCCCATAAGAGGGTTCTTGGAAAAGTTCAATCGCAGTCCCTCCTCATTCTTTTGACTCCCCACCTGGCTATGTGATCCCTCCTTCTCTCATGAGCTTAAGCACTTCTCCCAGCCAATATTTGGTCCTCTCCAGAGACCAAATTGATGAAATTGTCCTCACCTCTTGGGATTCCAGCCACCCAGACTGTGAAATAAGCACATTTTGTTTTCTTTACACGTTTTCCAACAGCAGGTGCTCTGTGGCATCACTGGAAAGTGGACTCATGCAAGTCTGAAGAAACATACATGACATCTGCACACCTTCTCTTATTCCTCCACAGCACATATTCAAAAGAAGGAGAGTGAGACTACATCTCTAGATATGAGAGCCAATATCTGCATGGAGGAAGGGATGGGGCGATCAACGGTAACCACTCTCAGAGTATACCTACTGTGGTAAGGATGTGGGGAGCCAGCGTTAGCTCCCCTGCAGCCAGGACAGCACAAGCTGTAGTGAGCACTAGCAGGAAAACACAAAGGGAGTGTCCAACATGGAACACATATGTTTAGGAACAATTTCATCTGTTTAGTAAGAGCAGAATATGGAGAATGACCTAACTGCCCATCAGAAGGCAGTTGGTTTCATAAACTGAGCCACATCTCCAGACTGGAATGTACTGAAAACTCGGGGTAGGCTTTGAGATCTGCAGCTCCTAGGCCAGTGATTAAAGTATGGCTCCTGAGAAGGGCTTCCGAACACCAACGCCATCAGCTTCTGTGCTGTCTCTGGTTCACACAACCCCATGCACTTCCTTCCAGTTTTCCCCCCAAATTTGCCAAACTCATGTTTTGCTTTCCCTTCAGCATTTCCTGGCTGTCTTTGCTCATAGAGTGTTTCCAAGGATTACCCTTGCTCATCTGACTCTCCTCTGTTCCCCAAAAGACCTCTTCCAGCCCACCTTCACTCCACTAGAGTGTGAGGTGGGGCCCGTCAGTCTGTTGGGACTTATTGACCAAGTATGTGTTTCTCTCCTGCACTTAAAGTAGGAACTATGCCTTTTCTTAATGTATTCATGGCATATAGTGGGGAGTTGAGATGCTAGAATTCATGCAGTAGCCACACGTGCTCCTCATGCTGTCTGCTGTGGTAACTCTCACTACTTGCAGCACTGACAGGCATCACACTGCGTGTGCTACTTCACAATTTTCAGTAAGGTATATCCCTTGATTCATGAGACACTTACTTGTACTTACTTTTAGACAAAATGTCACCAAAGTGAGACATT
The DNA here is from genome assembly GCF_964237555.1 of Oryctolagus cuniculus. NCBI lineage: Eukaryota > Metazoa > Chordata > Mammalia > Lagomorpha > Leporidae > Oryctolagus > Oryctolagus cuniculus. Next base: position 39,139,456 of record NC_091453.1, on the reverse strand, counting down.
TATGGCATTTGTTATATCATTATTATAAGTTTCCTGTTCACCTACTACAGCTTGAAAGCGGTGAGAGATGACAGAAACACTACTGAATGGAGAGCGATGCCAACAGAGTGCAGGGAGCTGAGTGGAGCTTTTCTGCCCACTGGAGGAAGCCAACACAAAGGCCCCCCTAGGCAAGAAATCCCACAGGACACAGCCTCATCACAGCCCATGTACTGTGTTGCTGTGTTCCCTTATCCCAACAGGGGAATCCTGTGATGGATGTGTAGTCACAATCACATCACAGTGTGCCCCACACATCTCAGTGACTCAGCTGCGGGCATATAGGAATGGGGAGCAATGGAAAGACAGCATGTGATAGGGACTGTGCAGCACATGGCGCCTCCCCACAAAGCTCCCGACAGGTACTGAATCCACATTTGGATAGGAAGAATCACACCTCATTATTTCCATGCTTGTAGATTGCTTCTCCCTCAAATCTACTGCTGAGGGAATGTAGACTGTTCAAGGTGAAGTCCTCCACCGGCTTGTTCACTGCTATATCCCTGACATTAGCATAGTGCCCATCACACAGTAGGCGCTCAACAATGACTGTGGATTGAACAGATGCTTCTGGAAACCTTGGGAACCTTTAGGACACCCACCACGTTTAGCTGGTCCTTGCAGTTCCAGCCTTCATGTAACTGGGTAAGACTTGCCACACATTCCTGAAGGCTTCCTCCTTGAATTATGTTTGTGATTACTGGGAATTGAGACCAGCAAAAACCACATGCCCACATCCTCTTTCTAATCCAGTGCTAGTACATTTAGGTTCTCCTGTGCACACTTCTAGCGAGCTGTAAGACTCAACAAGCATGAGAGCCTCATTTTCCCATGAAGCAAACACACAGAAGCTGATGCGCTTTCCAGCAGAGTACGAAGTAGGACGACATTTCTCACAAATCTAGAATTTAAGTCACATTTTATTGTTTAAAATCTTATTTGCTTTTTATTTGAGAGACAGAGACAAATGGAGGAGAATGGAGAGGGGAGGAGTGAAGGGGAGGGAGAGGGAGAGGGAGGATAGAAGGGAGGGGAAAGGGGAAGGAGAGAGTGGGTGGGGAAAGAGGGAGAGGGAGAGAGGAGAAATGGAAAGAGAGGGAGGAAGGGAGAGGGGGAGGGTGAAGTAGAGGGAGAGGGAGAGGAAGAAGGAGAAGGGGAAGGGAGAGGGAGAGGGAAATACTGCCATCCTGGGTCACTTAATTGTGAACCTGGAAACAATCCATGTCTTCTATGTGTGTGGCAAGAACTCAGTTCCTGGAACTGTCATCTATTGCTTACCAGGGTGTCCATTAGCAGGATGTTGCATTCAGAAGTGGAGCTAGGGGCCGTTGGGGTGGCATCGTGGGCTAAGCCTCTGCTTGCAGTGCCGGCATCCTATATGAGTGCCAGTTTGAGTTCTGGCTGCTCCTCTTCCAACCCAGCTCTCTGCTATGGCCTGGGAAAGCAGTAGAAGTTGGCCTAAGTGCTTGGGCCCCTGCACCCACATGGGAGACCCAGAAGAAGCTCCTGGCCCCTGAATTCGGATCAGTTCAGCTGTGGCCATTGAGGCCCTCTTGGAAGTGAATCAGCGGATGATGACTTCTTTCTCTCCGTCTCTCCCTCTCACTGTCTGTAACTCTATCTCTCAAATAAATAAATAAAATCTTAAAAAAAATAAAAAGAAGTGGAGCTAGGAATCAAACCCAGGAACTCCAAAACAGGAAGCAGGCATCTGAAACTCTAGGCTAAACACCAGCTCCCATATTTTGCTTTTAGAATTGCTGCTTTCCCTGCATCTCAGCATCACTCTTTTAGGATGTCATACTTAATTTAAAAATGCTTAGTTGTATGCAAAAAAATGATACTAACAATATTTTCAATGAATATTCTGTGTGGGTGCAAACTGTTGAAATCTTTACTTAATATATGCTAAATTGATCTTCTGTATATAAAGATAAATTAATCTTGATGTGAATGAAAGGGGAGAGGGAGTGGGAGAGGGGAGTGTTGTGGGTGGGAGGGAAGTTATGGGGGGGAAGCTATTGTAATCCATAAGCTGTACTTTGGAAATTTATGTTCATTAAATAAAATAAAATAAAATAAATTTGTAATGGAATAGGGCTAAGGCATGGAAGATGTAATAATCAGCACTATTCTAAGCCCTTCATGTATCTTTGCCAACACCTCCACACAAGGAGCGTGAGGAACAGTGTAAATATTTGCTCACTTGTCTTTTGTCAGCTGTCAAGACTTGGAAGAGCAATTAACTTATCCAAGGAAAGCTTGCATTTCACTGGTGAATTGCGGTCTATGATTGCAGAGGTCACCCACAAAATGATATCGAGAGTACACAGCTGAGTTTTAGAATGTCCATACAAGGCATGGACAATTACTTAACAGCATTACGCAGTTACAGGTTTGCTCTTCTTTTGCTAAGGGAGGAAGGCACCACAATGGACAGGGACATGTGAAGGAGAAGCAATGATATCTCATGGGTGGGCAGATGACTAACCCAGACAGGCTGAGCTTTTTGTGTCAAGGGAAGAAAGTAAATGGGTGGAGGTCCTGGAACTAAGTTAATAGAAGGTTTGCTACCATTGGCTGGCTCTCTTGCTCTTGTTCTTACACAAGGTGGATGTGCCTAGATCCTGGATCAAATGAAAGACTAAAATAAGTCTGCTTGGTATCAAATAGGAACCTCTAATCTCCAGGCACAGAATTGATGCTCACTATAGGTAAAAATAAGGACCATACTGTCATCTACTTTACTGTTTGTATGGTTTATTCATATTCCATAATAGCACATGTACCATACCTGATGTATGAAAACAAATGTCTCTAAAGCACATATGTACATATTTACAAGTGTACACTCATTTACATGCTACATCCAAATATATAACTTACATGTGTTTATATATATATGTATGTATGTATGAAACAACTTCGGAAATAAAGTCATTAATTATTGAAAATAGTTTCATTGGGTATGAACCTACTAATGAATTGGATGGGGCTGTTTGAGTGCAAGGATGTTTGCTAACTTGAATATTCAAATACTCAAATACTTTCTTTGTTTCCTGGAGACTTTTAGGCCTGGGTTCATTGCACAGTTATAATGTTGGGAGTGGGTTTGATATAGAGTTCTCTTTCAGCAAGTGGGAAGAAGGGGATTCTGGAAAGGTTGGTAGAAAAAGAGAGCCCATAAGCTTCTCTCCAGCAGACAAGTTTTAGGAAATAACACTTGTGAAAGTCGAAAGATTTGAAAATGGAATCTCCAACCTGCCACGAATGTGAGCAACCCATTTTTAAGATTGTTCCATGGACTGTCAAGTCACAGGCAAGCATGGAAGTGGTAAACATATAGTCAGCACAATTAGTGCTACACACAATACAGAGGGCCCCAGGATGGCCAGATGAGGACTTACCTTTGCCCATGGTTGAGGACACTGGTCCAAAATCTTGGGTTCCATCTTCACACACATGACAAATCCAAAGGGGAAGAGAGAAATTGGAAGACACATACTTGAAATTCATTTAATATGTGTGTTCTGAAGCATTTGAGAAGAAAGCAGCCATGGATTGGGTAGACATAAGCGAGAAGGCCAGCCTCCAGGATGAGTGTACCGGTAAGTCTTTGCAGAGAAGCAGCCCGTCATTTGAGACGGAGGAAAAAACACCTCTTTAATTTCAGAAACTGTTGGTATGAACATAATTGCTCCAGTTTGGGGATTCTCTGAAATACTTGGGTCCCGACCGAGGCTGGAGGAATTACCAACTTAGGAAGATGAGTAGTTTTCTCGCCCTTTTCCCTGGGAAGTGGTTAACTAATTACCTACTTTCCAGGTTACCTTGAAACCTAAGAGATTGACCACTGCCTTCACACAAAAAAGATACTTTTCCACTCCCGCAATTGCATCACATGTTAAGGCATGGAAGCTCATGGATGAATGAAATCTCCCTTCTGTGTGGGTAGGACCTAGCATCCAACACCTGACTACAATCTTCATAAAGGTCAGAGTCATGGGCTTTATCTTTATATTAGATTTATTTATGTGTTAGAAAGGGAGAGAGAGGGAGGGAGGAAGGGGAAAGAGACAGAGAGACAGAGAGACAGAGAGAAAGAAAGATAGATCCCCCATCAGTAGATTCACACCCAAAATGGTAGCTACAAGTGATGGCTCAAGTAGTTGGGCCAATGTGTGGAAGATGCAGATGAAGCTTCTAGTTGCAAACTTTAGCCTGGCACAGCCATGGCTATTGTGAGCATATGAGGCATTAACCAGTGGATGAGGTTGATCACTCTCTCTCACCCTTGTATATTACGCACACATACACACACAAACACAAATGCACATAAACACACACGGTACTCCTGGTCTTGTCAGGCTTAGGTATTTGGTAAATTTCCCCAATATCCTTGACCCCATGGCTCTGATGTTGGGGCCATGGTTCACTGTGGGCATCCAGGAGAAGTCTGACACACAGTAGCCCTATTTTTAGGAGTGTATGACAGGAAAGAAGAAATAGACAGTGGCTTCCTATAAGATGCGCTCTCATCTCGTCCAAGGAGAGGTGAAAATGAGGCCACTGTTTGGGGAGAGAAGAGGTCTAGCAATACCTGGTACGTATGGCCCCTGAGGCAATCCCGGGGCCCCTTGGTGCATGCAGATGGCCTGTAAGAGCTGCCTTGGAACAGAGGTAACTATGTCAACAAGTATATGTCTTTCTAGGGACTAAATGGGTCAGGGCATCTTGCAAAGAATCCACATGGAGGGCTCCATTGGGAGGTCCCACTGGTCAGACCCATGGGATCCGTTTGTGAGCAACAATGTGTTACAGGTCTGTCCTTGACATTTCTGCCATTGACATTCCTCTTCACAGCCTACCCCCACAGCTAGCAAAGCCTGGAGTGGGAGGTGGTGAGAGAGGAGGATTAAGAACTTGGTGCCTGGAGGGCTGCTTGAGAGGTAGTGGGACTGCTTTCACGGAAAGAAGCAGAAGGCATTTAGCTGTGGTAGAGGCAAGTGGCTTAGAGCTTGAGTCCCACCTCCCACGTGGGACTAACTCGGTCACTTTCTGAGGGACTTAGCCTCTTTGAAAATCAAGTCTCTGGATGAGAAAGGTCAACAATTACATTCTCACCCACTAACACTGAGAGGGTTGTAGTGGGTCAAGAGGTGAACTGTGACACAACAAAGCCCCCTTGAATGTGACACAGAGTGGCTGCAACACACCGAGATTGGACTCATTGTGATCACCTTGCCCCCCTACACTCCGTACATGTGATCTCACAGATGTGCAGGCATGCTGACACACAACAGGAGTGCTGGCAGTGGAATGTAAGCCTTTGAGTTCCTAAGGAAGTCCTTCCGTCACAGGTTCAGAACCGGGAAGGCAAGCGAGGCTTGCAAAGTCATGTCAAAACTTCTCTGATGAGATCACAAAGGGAAAACTCAGCTCAGCTAAGCTTGCGTATCGTGCATTCTGCTCTGTCTCCCAAAGTCAGACGAGGGTGCTACAATGACCTCTACAGGTTTCATTGTACACACGAGCTAATCTGTTTGGGGGTAACAATCAGGGGACCCAAGTGTCAATTTTAAGACGTCTTGCCTCATGAAAAAGGAAAGAAAACAACAGCCGCTTGTGGGCCAAGCATTCAAATGACACAAGGAGGCTCAGCTTCCAGGCAGCAAGCTTGAACGAGCCTGTCTCACACACAATTCGGAAACTGGCTGACACTGTGTCACGCATGGAGTATATAAAGCCAAGGGCACCGGCACCCACACACAGACCCTTCCCCTTGCTTCTGTCACCCCAAGAGGGGCTCAGCGCAGCCCCACACTCGAGCTGCCGGATCAAGCATCCCCACCGTTAGTGGCCATGGTCTGTGTCCCCAACCCCATTCTGTGCTCTTGCTCCATACAAACGAGCAGGAGACTTCCTTGAGGCACTTCCTGACGTTGGCAGGACCTCGTGATAGCCAGCAGTCCAGCCCGAACTGCTCTGCTCTGAGGCTGGAGGCTGTCTTCAGGATGAGGCTAGCCCTGTGGTAAGCTGCTTGTGTCCCCACCTCAGGTCCCTCAGGTAACCAGGTGCATTCTTTTCTGTCATGACAATCGCTTTGGACAAGTTGAGTCACTGTCATCTGGGGCCAGTCGGGCCATAAAGACACTGGCACACTGCACATGCCAGCGTCCTCACATGCCCTTCAGTTCAGACGCGCCAATTCCGGGGTTGTGCTTCCACTTCTCCTCAGGGTCATCACTATGCTAAACATAAAAATGCACGGTGTCGACCTCAAAAGGATGCGGGAGGGTTACACAACTCAACCACACGGGTAAATCACATCTCCTTTATGGTTTAAGGCAGTTAAACAATATGTTAGCTACCTAACAGTATACAAGTGGAGAACCTCACGGGGCAATGCTTATTACGGCTACACTGTCAGCTCTGCTGCTGTAGCAGGAATTCAGAGTGGGTTCTTCATCTCAGGTTGACTAAGAATCACCTCACCAAGCGGGCGATAAAGGGGGTGGACAAAGCTAGCGAAAGTCGATTTTCCTGTGAAACAGAGAATCCTACTTGTCAGAAGGGGTCCCCAAGAGAAGGGTCCAACCACCTTTGGGTATTGGCAGCTTATATAGGGGCAGCACATCAATTGTTCAGTTCTACACAGTTTCCGTACACCAAGGATGGTCCGCTTTGTTTTTCTGCATGTCTCTTGCATTGCCATCATGGCTCTGGACAGGTCTACAAATGTTACTATGTCATCCGCTTGGGGGATGTGACAGTTGAGAAATATTGTTGAGCTGACCAATCCGGGTAGGTCATGCCTCCTTGATCTGTTGCTAACCACTTGAGACATGCTGCTTTGTGGTGCGTTCCAGTAGGATGCCAGAGCCTAGTTTCTCTTAGGGTTACGTGGGGGTATGGGACACATTGTGTTCCCTAACTGCCAAACTCGTCATTTTCTTGGGGCAACGTCTTTGGTCCAATGAGCCGATGGCACATTTCATACAAACACCTCGTTCCTTATTCCCACAGAGGCCTTTCCTAACTGCCTATTAACACTTCTAACTCCTCACAGTACCAGCTGGAGAAACACACCCCGGTGCTCTCATCCAGGAAGCAGGTCACAGGACGATGGATGAGAGGGAAGAACCGGCAGCATGCTGTGGTAAGGCCTGTTCAATACACAGAGACATGATGTCGTTTGAAAGTGGGTTTCCGTTAGCTAATGTTGTATGCTGTAAACGCAAGGACAACGACTACAAAATGAAATCAGAAGAGGCAGGAGGATTAGTCAAAGGTGGTGGCAAAATCAAAGGGTAGAGTGCGCAAGTCTGAACCAGGGAAAAGTACACGGGGCTGCCCCTGCCATGGCAAGGAGAGGCAGGGAAGCCAGAGGTAATGATGGGGCTGGTGGCACCACTTGGAACATTTCATTTCAATGCCACAACTGCAGCTGAGCTAAGCTGTAGGACTTCTCAATGAGGGGATGATTGATTCCCCTGGGCGATGTGGCAAGGGGTGCAGGGAAAAGGAAGCTAAGCCTGTGCCATGTAGCCCTAGGAGAGCCTGCAGGAAGGAGTCCATGGTGCTGACTGATGAGGCTGTCCTGCTTCCCAGGGAAAGAGAACTAATGGCTGCCACAGGGTACCATGTGCCTGCTCCTTGTCAGCCTTTGACTATCTTTAAAAACTGGTCATTGTGCATCCTGAAAAGTCACACCAAGTAGTGAAGTGATAAAGACAAAGTCAGGGAGGAGAACTGAAGGAACTGATCCGACAGGCAGATCAGGGCCGGCACCGGGGTTCATGTTCCCCAGGCCCCACACGAGCTGCTCTGTGGAGGGAGGCTGAGAGGCGGCCCTGCTGTCCGCGGAAGTCTCTGCCATGGCCATCGGGGAGGCGTCAGCAGCAAACCCTGGACTCCAATTCTGGAGTGGATCCATGGAGGTCGAGTCCAAGTTGGAGCTCCACCCAGCCCGCGAGTGTAGACAGGGAGGTCAGGCTGTAGGTTCTCAAACAGCTGGAAGGTAGCAGGGCAGATGTGTGGCCAGAAGAGGCAGGGCTGCAGCAAAGGGTAGCAAAAGGAGAAAGAAAAGCACCATTACACATCTCACGGGAGGCTGCTGCCCGTGCACTTCCTGTGCGGAAAGTGGGCATAACGACACCCACTCCCTGGCTGCTTCTGAGCACGACAGGAATCCTGCTCCTCGGGACAAGGGAGTATTGCCTGGAGTACCAACTCATTTTGTAGGGAGCTGGCACTGTGTCATAGTGGGCTAAGCTTCCACCTGTAGTCCCGGCATCCCACATGAGTGCCAGTTCTAGTCTTGGCAGCTTCTCTTCTGATCCAGCTCTCGGCCACGGTCTGGGAAAGCAGTAGAGGATGGAACAAGTTCTTGGGCCTCTGCACCCGCGTGGGAGACCTGGAAGAATCTCCTGGCTCCTGCCTTCAGATAGGTTCAGCTCCAGTCATTGCAGCCATTTGGTGAGTGAACCAGGGGATGGAAGACATTTTTCTCTGTGCCTCACTCTCTCTGTATGTAACTATGCCTCTCAAATAAATAAATAAATAAAATCTTTAAAGCGAAAAGCATTTGAGCACAGTAGCAGGTAGTAGTCTTTTCCACTCCAACTCACGTCAAAGGTGTCTGGATATGAATAGCTTTCATTCCTAGTTTACGTTGTCTCATGCATTCTCACCGTGTAACTAACAGCCACTGACATCACTCTTTGTAGAAGCTTATGTAAGTTTATGTTATGTTTTATTGAGCTCCCAGCATCGTGCCCTGGAGTTTCCACATGGCCTCGATCATCACTCGCTTGAGGTACTGTCCCAAACACTGCTCAGCTTCATCCCTAAATCTTGTCCTGACTTGCTGTGAGAAAACAAGCAAAGTTGCCTTTCTCTCATGGCAATGAAAGAAAGATGATTTTACAACCTTGGCTCGCGGTTCTCCTGTGAGTGACTTTCTGTAGCTCTGAGGGGGTCTATTCGCGTCTCTCTCTGAACCCATCATGCATTCCCAGCAGTGCATCCAAAGTCAACATGGTCCAATACTGTGAAACGCTGTCCTTCCTGCACGTATTCTTTCCCTTGATCTACAAATCAGTCAGGAGATATGACCATTGCTGAACTCCAGTTTGAGCCCTTTGTCATTTTGGGATCCTTGCAGTTTGACATCTGCTTGTACACTGCTTTTCCTCCTGACAACGTGCTCTGTTGCACAAAGGAACCTGTCCAGCAAGATGGAGTGCTGCACTGTGGTCCATGGCGCGGATGGGAAGAGAACAGTGCTGAAAGGCTCTCTGGGGAATAGATGAGCTGCACAGCGCAGAGGCTGGGCATCACTTATGGCAGTGGGTGTGTAGTAAACCCAGTCTGCGGGTGGCTGTGCGGTGGGGGGAGGAGCTGCCTCAAGCCATGGTTTGTGGGTCAGATGCTCTTGTCCTCTGATGCAACCTAGCAGCCAGGCTCAGGCAGGATTGTAAAGCATTCTAGCCTCTCCCCCCTGAAGCCCACCACCGAGTGGTGTGTACCCATTACCAACTACATCTCTGTCCAAGTCTTGTGTTCATTGCAGTCAGAAAAGCAACACACACATGTTAGAGAGGCCACGTAGATGCATGCAGGAATTTATCACATTCACGTTGCATCCTGCCTCCAACAGATTCATCGTCAAAGAGCATCACCAGAGAGTTGGAAGACTTGGTACTTGGTGGTCATTGTAGGCAGAATTCCAGGAAGAGCAGCCAACGATCCTCAAATTTTAATAGTTTTTTTTTTCTTTTTGGACAGGCAGAGTGGACAGTGAGAGAGAGAGACAGAGAGAAAGGTCTTCCTTTGCCGTTGGTTCACCCTCCAATGGCCGCTGCGGCCAGCGTGCTGCGGCTGGCGCACTGCGCTGATCCGAAGCCAGGAGCCAGGTGCTTCTCCTGGTCTCCCATGGGGTGCAGGGCCCAAGCACTTGGGCCATCCTCCACTGCACTCCCGGGCCATAGCGGAGAGCTGGCCTGGAAGAGGGGCAACCGGGACAGAATCCGGCACCCCGACTGGGACTAGAACCCTGTGTGCTGGCGCTGCTAGGCAGATGAATAGCCTGTTGAGCCACGGCGCCGGCCTACCTCAAATTTTTATAATTCCCTCCATGGTGAATGTGATGGGTGGTCATTCTCCTGTTGAGTCAAAGAGGGGTATTCTACAAGTGAGCCTAATGTAACCACACAAGCCCTTTCAATGCAGATGGCTTGCTCTGGCTGGTGTTAGCAGGATAAGTCAGAGAGAGTAGAAGCATGAAAACACTCCATGCCCCATTGATGGTTTTGAGGATGGGGCTTGAGGGGACACACACCACAGAAGACAGAGGCCTCTAGGAGAAGACAGCATCTCCCAGGCTACCACTGGCAAGACAAGAGTGTAGAAGCTGAATCACACCAATCTTGAATCTTGAATGAGTGTGGAAATGACTCCTCCCCTGGGCCTGCAGGGGAAAGCCCAGTCTGGCCGGCACCATGACTTCTGGGTAGGGGAGCCCTTTACAGAGAAGCTGCCGGAGCCTCTGGGTCCAGACCCACCACATTTGAGACAGTTAGTGGCATTTTCTTAAGAGCTAGGTTTCTGGTGGATTCTTTAGAGAGCAAGAAAACAACTCGGACAGTGCTCCCTCCATCCCACCATCCCGGACTGCTCATCATGTGGGATACTGACTCTACGCATTCTGGGGTCACTGACCATAGCTTTCCGCACCCCAACTGCTTGCTGAGCAGAAAAGAATGAGTTGAAAGCAGGTGGTGACTTGCTGCAGCAATCATACAGTTATCTACCCTGTCAGTTCTCGGTAGAATCACCCTCTACTAGGGTTTTGTCTGTGTGAGGGCAGCGCTAGACCTAGAACGTACAGAACACGGGACTTGGCAATGTCTATCTGGGAGGCACAAGATGCCTTTTATGTTTTCATTTTTTATTTGCAACGTGGGGGCTGTGGGCAGGGGATCTACAGGTTCACTCCCAAATGGCCGCAATAGTCAGGGCTGGGACAGGCTGAAGACAGAGGCAAGAACTCCATCTGGGTCTCCCACATGGGTGGCAAGACCCAAGTACTTGCACTTTTTTCTGCTGTTTTCCCAGGCACATTAACATGCAGCTGGATAGGATGCAGAGTACTCAGGTCTCAAAGGATGGTTCTGATAAGCAGATGCCAACATTGCCAGCAGAAGTTTAACTTGCCACACCACAATGCCAACATGAACAGGGTGTTTTTTTGAAGACACAGAGGGAGACAGCTAGAGAGAGAGGCAGAGACAGAGAGGCAGGGGTATAGAGAGAGACGGGGGGGAGAGAGAGGAGAAAGAGACAGAGAGAGAGAGAGAGAGATCTCCCATCAAATGGGTCACTCCCCAATGGGTTACCCTGAGCCATCAACCAGGAGCCAGGATGTTCATCCAGGTCTCTCACGTGGGTGCAGCAGCCCAAGGACTTGGGCCATCTCTGCTGCTTTCCCAGGCACATTAGCAGGGTGCTGCATCAGACACGGAGCCTTGGATACTAGATCAAGCGACCATATGTGATGCATGTGTTGCAGAGGCTGTTTAACCCTTTAAGTCATACCAGCCCCACAGGGTTTTTAAAGACAGAGAGTGACCAATCCTATTAGGCAGTTCTAGGAAGAAATAGGGTCTGTGGAAATGTTGCTGAAGAGGCCCTTTGTGGGAAGAGTACCCTTGACCACTGAGGCAAGGTATTAAACACTAGGGTCTTTTTAGAATGCACAAAAGATGTGACCAAAATGACATTTGCCTCAGGTAGATCAGGCAGCAGAGAAAGCAGAGGAGCTAGAAGGAACAAAGTAAGAAAATGCCCCTTGCATTGTTACTGGAGTCATCCCAACATAAGAGGACTAGACAAATTTGAGACCTACTATGGTCATGAAAAACTGTAGGGGATAGATGGGCCCCAAGCCATAATCAGATAGTTAAGGAAGTCCCTACACATGTAGTGTAGGAGGCTGGTGGCATGATACATGCTAAGATATAAAGGAATGTGGACAAACTGCATCTTGTGTAGGAGATATGACTTTACTTTTAGCCACACTGAGTAGTAACACAACCCAGCAGGACAGATGTTCAATGTGGAGAAGGGAATGCATTCCCAGTATTCAGGGCAGTGGGGAGCAGGAAAACGTGGATCTAGCAGTGGTCCTGTGCTCAGAAGTCATGCTATGCTATGAGGAAAGAAAAGCCTGCAGCAGACAGCGCCGACTAACGTTGCATTAAGGTTGAAGGCTGAAGCACGAAATGTTTGGTGAATGCGGGTCTGAGTTTGGCTGCTCTAACAATGTACCCTATACTTATACATAACTGCAAGGGCTTTCTCCCAGTTCTGGTGGCTGGAACCCCACAATCACGGAGCCAGCATGGACAAGTTCTGGCGAGTGTTCTCTTCTAATGGTTTCAGATTGCTGTCTTCTTGCTGAACTCTTGGGTGGTGGATAGAGTGTCAGCTAGCTCTCTGGCCCCTGCCTATGGGAACTGCAATCCCATTCAGGAAGGGTCCAACCTCATCACTCCCAAAGATGCCGCCTCATGTCGGGCTTCTTCTGAATATCATCACATGGAGCTGGGAGTTCCATGTATCAATTCGGGAGGAACACAAACACATAGTCTGTGACAGCAGCAGTGTGGCAGAGGTTTCCATTGGGAAGGCAAATACACAGACAGAAAGTAAGAAGGAAGAACTTCTGAGAAGGGAAGGAGAAAGCTCCCGGGCCTGCCGGATCAGAGGGCACGATGTTGTTGAGATAGAAGATGGCAGGTCAGAAAAGCCACCTACCGTATTTGTCAGCCAGCTTCTGTGATGGTGACATTATACCTGCCACTCCACAGGAGTGAAGAAAGGTGCTAGCAGGCACTAGAACTTAGAGTCAGATTTTATAGCACTGCTAGCCACCTATCGTCTGATCACAGTCACCGCCCGTGCTCAGAATCAGGGAACCAAATGCAAGGCCAAGCGCGCACCAAAGATGCAGAAACACGACACGACCTTGCTTTCAGGCATCAGGTTTTGCCTGTGCAGTCGTAGAATGCATTCCACAGATGGCTGCCCTACCCACACCTCGTTTCAATCAGAAATTCCTGAAAACAACCTGGAGCTGCACGGTGGCCACTCACTGTCTGCCATCTGCTCTGTTGCCGCTTTCAATATCTGCTCCTTCTGGGCTCTGGTTCATTTCAGCCCTGTCCCTCCCACTCGCATTCCCTATGTGCCTCCACCAGGTGGCAGGGCCCACCGCTCTCAGGTCTTGCTGAAGACAGCCAGTCTTGAGCGGGGCGGTTTTGGGGACTGTGTTCTTCTTCAGGTCTCTCTCCCAAAATGGCCATCATTCCCTGCCTACCCATGGCATCCAGCACATCCTCTTCCTTCTCCCTAAGACTACAATGTTGCACAAAAGCACCTTGCACCTCAAAGGTCAAGCTGTGTCTGACCAACCTGTCCACAGAGTGTTCTTGCCAAGTGTAATCAAGACCCTGTTGGCCAGAAAATCCTCCTTTCGACAACCCCACAACCAGCCACATCACAGAGCGTCTTCCCCATCCTCAAATGTAGCTCCTTAACCATGCGATGGGGGAACGGTGAGCTGAAGGCAAGTAAAGGATTGAGAGCACCCTCTGTTCTTGGCCTCACTAAGGGAAATTGTTGTATGGAGATCATTTCCTCCTTGTAGGTACAGATATCAAGACTTACCTTTCAGGCCTGTGCTATGGCTCAGTGGGTAAGGCCACCGCCTGTGATGCCAGCACCCCATATGGCCACCGGTTGGAGTCCCAACTGCTGCTCTTCTGATCCAGAGACCTGCTAATGTGCATTGGAAAACAGAAGAAGATGGCCTAAGTGCTTGTGTCCCCGCACGCACATGGGACACCCTGAAGAAGCTCCTGGCTCCTGCTGTGGTCTGGCCCAGCCCTGGTCATTGTGGCCATCTGGGGAGTGAACCAGTGGATGGAAGATATCTCTCGCTCTTGCTCTCTCTCTCTCTCTTTCAAATAAATTAATAAAACTTAAAAAAAATTAAAGATTTTATTTATTTGAGTGGTAGAGTTACAGACAGTGAGAGGGAGAGACAGAGAAAAAGGGTCTTCTGTCCATTGGTTCACTCCCCAAATGGCCACAATGGCCGGAGCTGCGCCGATCTGAAGCAAGGAGCCAGGTGGCCTCTCATGGTCTCCTACTGCGCCACAGTGCCAGACCCACTTAAAAATTTTTTACCTTTGTAGTGGGCCTTTGTCCTATCTGTTAAGCCAGTGTTTGGGATGCCCACATCTCAATTCCAGCTTCCTACTAATGTGCTCCCTGAGAGGCACAAGGTGATGGCTCCAGTGGTGAGGTCCTTGCCACCCCCATGGACCATGGGCAGAGGATTCCAAGCTTCTTGTTTTGACCTGGCTCAGGTCCAGCTGTTTCAGGCACTTGGGGAGTGATCTGGTAGGTTGCAGGACTCTCTCCCTCCAATCCTTCCCCGTCAAACCACATTGTTCTCTCTGTCTCTTTGCTTTTCAAAAACCCATATTTGGTTTTTTAAATTTATTTTTTAAGGTTTTTATTTAATGAATACAAATTTCATATGTGCAGCTTTTAGGTATATAGTATTTCTTACCTCCTCATCCCCACCCTCACACCCCCACTCCCATCCCACCTCCTACTCCCTCTCACGTTCCATTTTCCACTAAGATTCGTTTTTAATTGACTTCATATACAGAAAACCAACTCTCTACTAAGTAGAGATTTCAACTATTTACACCCACACAGGCACCCAAAGTATAAAGTTCAATTTGAAGACAAGTTTTACTGTTAATTCTCATAGTACAGCTCATTAAGGACAGAGGTCCAACATGGGGAGCAAGTGTCCAGTGACTCCTTTTGTTGATGTAACAACTGACACTTTTTTAAAGATTTATTTTATTTATTTGAACTGACACTTTTTTTAAAGATTTATTTTATTTATTTGAAAGACAGAGTTACAGAGAGACGTAGAGACAGAGAGAGGTCTTCCATCAGCTGGTTCACTCCCCAGATGGCCGCAACTGCCGGTCCGAAGCCAGGAGCCAGGAGCTTCTTCCGGGTCTCCCACATGGGTGCAGGGGCCCAAGGACTTGAGCCATCTTCTACTGCTTTCCCAGGCCATAGCAGAGAGCTGGATCAGAAGAGGAGCAGCCGGGACTAGAACCGGCACCATATGGGATGCCGGCACTTCAGGCCAGGGCTTTAACCTGCTGCGCCACAGCGCCGGCCCCAACACTCTTATTTATGATGTCAGTGATCACCTGAGGCTCTTGACATGAGCTGTCAAGGCTATGGAAGTCTTTTGAGTCCACAAACTCCATCGGTTTTTAGATAGGGCCATGTGCAAAGTGGAAGTTCTCTCCTCCCTTCTGAGAAAAGTACGTCCTTCAAAGACCCATATTTGTACAACTGAGTAGCTGGAGAATACCATGCTGCCTCAAAGTCTTTTTTCAATGCTTTCCAATAAGGCCTGCTACCAGATCCATCTCAGCTATGTGACTTGTTCTCATTCTTTCTGGAGACCTCTGCAGGTGTGTGCTCTAACTCCTCTTCCTTTTCTGATTCATTATCTCATACTAACCGAGGGCCTACCATGTGCTCTGGTGATATAGCAGTGCATCAGACAGATGTGGATCCTCCTCCTGAGGTGTTACCCCTGGATGGGGGGGGGGGGGGATGTTACACATGCAAATAAGGAGGATTTATCTTATTTCAATATGGGTGGTAGCCATAAAGCCAGACTGTGGTCCTCCTTGGAAACATCTAATAGGGATCCCTCACCAAGCAGGGATGTGGTGAGAAGCCTTCTGTGTGGCTGTGGCCTTTAAAACAGGACCCAAAGGCTGAGTAGGAGTTCTAAAGCAGGAAACAGAATCCCAAGGAAAAGGAGAAGAGTGTGCAAAGGGCCAAGTCAAGAGGAATCTCAGTATATTGGAGCATTTGAAATAAAGCCAGTGAGGATGAGGGCTGTGAAGGGGGAGGAGCAGTTGGATGAGATTGCCCTGAGATCTAGAGACTGATTCTGATAAATCAACCAAGGCTTCGTGGGCCAGGGCAAGGCTCCTGTACATTGTCCTAAAAGCATGATGTAACCATCCCAAGCCATCCAGGCCTAGTTGAGGTGCCTCGCCATACATTTTCCCAACCATCTCAGACTTGAACTTTGCACAGTTTGTCAGAATTCAATTTAATGTTGTCACCACACTGACCTTCACAAGTTTGGAACAGGAGAGCAACTTAAAAGTATTTTTAAAGATATGGGCAGGCACACGGGTCAGTGGTTAAGACACTGCTGGCACTGCTTCAGACATCCTCAATGATACTAGCAGGTCCTGGCTCTGCTTCCAATTCCAGTTTCCTGCTAATGCGCAATAAGGAGGCAGCAAGGATGACTGAAGCACCCGGGTCCTTACCACCCATGTTAGAAACTCAGATCATGTTCCCAGCTCCAGACTCGGGCCTGGCCCTGCCCTGAGCATAGTGGGTAGTTTATGAGTGAACGAGAAAATGGAAGCAAATCACTCACACCTCTCATTCACTTCAGGACCAGCCATAGTCATATGGAACCTTTGCAGAAAGTCTCCCTGTCCTACCCCGTGTGACAGATAGCCATGTCAAGCAACCTCAGGGTGACTGTCAGGAACTCACACACACAATGTGGCACAATGTGGGTCCCCACTGAAGGGCATTTCTAGTGTCCCCCCAGGAAGCACACCCTTGTCACCTTCCCTGAAGCATTCTGCCCTGGCTCTCTAGTCTCAATTTTTGAATAGCGTTTCTCAGACAAGATGCTCTGGAGTTAATCCGAGTCTCTTTCTTAAAACCCCTGGTTTTGGAAAAACAGTCCAGAGACTCCTCTTCATCTATTCTCTGATATTCCTTGAAAATACTGCTCCTTCACAGCAGAGATAGCTTAGAAACGCTGTCACCCTTCTCTGCTGTTGCGAATTGAATTTTACCAAAAGACTACACAAAGGGACCACGGGAACTCATAAGGGATGTTGGCAAAGTTGCAGGGTATGAAATGAACACAGACAAATCAGTAACATTTGCATATACAAACAATGCCATGGCTGAGCAAGAACTAGTAAGATCAGTCTCATTCACAATAGCTAAAAAAACATTTAAGTATCTTGCGATAAACCTAACCAAGGACTTGAACGATCTCCACAATAAAAATTACGAAACATTAAGGGAAGAAACAGAAGAAGATCCATCCAAATAGAAAAACCTTCCATGTTCATGGTTCATAAGGACCAATACCTTAAAAATTGTCATTACTACCCAAAACAATTTCCAGATTCAATGCAATCCCCATCACAACACCAATGACATTCTTCTCAGATCTCAAACAAGAAGCACCCCAAGATTCATACAGAATCACAAGAGACCCCGCATAGCTAAAGCAATCCTATACAATAACAAACAATAAAGCTGGCAGCATCACAATATCAGATTTCAAGACATACTGCAGGGTAGCTATAATCAAAACAGCCTACTATGCACATAAAATAGACATGTGAACCAATGAGTCAGATTAGTGACCCCCAAAATTAATCCACACATCTATGACCAGCTAATCTTTGGCAAATGAGATAAAATCACTCCCTGGAGAAAGGACAGTCTCTTCAACAAATGATGTCGGGAAAACTGAATCTCCGCACGTAGAAACATGAAACAAGAATCCTTCCTTACACACTATACAAAAATGGACTCACAATGCATCAAGGATGTCAACCTAAGACCTGAGATCATCAAACTACTAGAAGCTAACATGCAGGAAAAACTGCAAGACAATGGCACAGGCAAAGACTTCTTGGATACGACCCCAGAAGTACAGGGACTGAAGGCAGAAATAGACAGATGGGATTCCATCACAATAAGAAGCTTCTGCACATCAAGGGAAACACACTCAAAGAAGTAAAGAGACCACTGAGAGAATGGGATAAAATATGGGCAAACTATGCATCTGATAAAGGATTAATATCCAGGGTATACAAGAAGCTCAAGAAAGTCAACACAACAAAACAAACAAGCCAGTTAAGAAATGGGCTAATGATAAGAGCAGGCATTTTTCAAAGGATGAAATGCAAATGCCCAAAAAATGTACGAAAAGGCACCCAGGAATACCAGCCATCAGGGAAATGCAAATAAAAACCACAATGAGGTTTGCCTCACACCAGTTAGAATGACTGTCATACAAAAATCAAGACAAAAAGAGAAATATAGCCGACAAATGTTAGCAAGGATGTCATGCAAACATTCCCAAACTGATTCTGGTGGGAAAGTATGCAAGTATAACCATTATAGAAAACAGGATGGAGCTTCCTCAGATATCTGAGAACAGATCTACCATATTCCAGTCTTGGGAATTTACTCAAAAAAACAGAAATCAGCATATGAAAGAGTTATCTGTCCTATGTTTATAGCAGATGGTAATAATTGGTTCGACCCAGATGTCCAGCAACTGACGACTGGGTGAAAAAATCGTGGTACATACACACGATGGAAATACTAATGGGCCATAAAAATGAATGAATTCCTGTCTTCTGCAACAAAATGGATGCAATTGCAGACCATTATGCTCAGTGAAATAAGCCAGTCCCCAAAACACAAACATCGTATCTTTTCTCTGATTTGTGGTAGCTCATAAAGAGTACAAAAAATATGTAATATATATGTGCTAAATTGACATTTTCAATTTGATTCCTTTATAGCTCCTATTTATACTCCTGAGGAACAGTGGGTTTTCTATATGCTACTAGTTGAATTCCATATTTGGTGGAGTAACCCACTGAACCTATGCCAATGTAAAAATTAACACAAAATAAGCCAGGAAGGAGGAGGGAGGGTGGGATAGAGGGGGTGCCAAGGGAAGGTAGGGTGGGGAGTATCATTATGCCCTTAAAACAGTATAAATGAAGTACATGAAATACTTTCCCTTTATGTAAAATAAAAAGCTTTTTAAAAGGATTGTTTTATTTAATGTTCAAAGGACATGCACCGTTATGTATATATATTTATTTATTTAATATATATATTTAATTTATAGATATTACAGAAAGAGTTCATGGAAAACATGAGCATCTTTTAATTTCAACTTCTACCACGTTTGGAAGCCCCCTGGTAGACAGACTTAGAAAGTCTTCCAAATAGGATGGAGATCACATCTTGAATTTACTACGAAGAAGCACGAGGGATTTACATTATTTTTTACTTTGAAAAAATTACGTTTTGTCATGGTGGTGGTATCATCTTCCAGGTCCCTAAGTAGGCAGGTCAGAAAGGAAATGTGCTCTCTAGGGATTGCAGGAACACTGTTTTATCAGACACCCATTGTTTGAGGAGGGGCTGTGTGTTGAAGCCTGCCGGGTTCTGGATGTTCTGGTCCTGCTGTGAGCATGTGGTGGAAAGTTCAAACACCTTGTTGTCTTTAGTACTTGCTTGTTCCCTGTGTTGTTAGAGAGGAATGGTAGGCAGGGGGCCTTTCTCTATTTCCTGCCATGATGGGGCCAGGGAAGTTGTAACCCCCTACCATCACACTCAAATTCCAGTACAAGGGCAACCGTGGAAGTGAGGGGACTGTGCACAAACACCTTTATGCACGTGTGAATGCATGTGTGTGTTCTCCTTTCATAAGACAGCTTTCATTTTCAGTTACTTCTACCAGTTAATAAAATCTCTTATTTCTGTCAACCTGCAACCTATGTCCTTTTGCACAATTTGGCCAAAATCAAAGACTCCATTCTAAAACCATCCTCATCCTCAGCTCCACTTGTTTCCACTTTCTGTACACTCATGTCCATTGGAGGGCCCCATGGAGGTTTAAGGAGCAAAATGATTGTTTTCCCTGGAGGTTGTGTTTAGCAAGGTCAAAGGTGACTGCCTGCCCATTCCTTGGAAGCTTCCAATCTTATCATGAGAAGAGCAAGGGAATGGAAATTCCGTCTGAGAGGCCAGTTTACTGTAAAGCAAATTAGGTTATCCTACCCTTCTGGTGGCTTTTTGTTTTATCATGAGCAAGCCAGACAGGATAAAAGATTGAAAATCAGGCGTTTGGATGAGTTTTTTCCCAGCCTTGTAGCTTAATGTCACGCTTTTTCTCCCCTAAGTTGTGGTTAAACACCCCAGAATCACCTGCCTCTCTTGGAGTCCCCCTCCAGCTCACTGTGGATGGATGTCTTTGAGTCTTTAAATTCTCAAATCTTGCTTTAAATTCTCAAAAAGAATGTGTCTCAGCATACCAGAGCCTTAGGAGTGTCCTTCCTGCAATGAGTTCCTGTCCTTTGGCTACACACCCAGTCCTGGGATTGCTGGAAATTATGGCAAGTCTCTTTCTAGCTTTTCAAGAAATCTCCACATTTTAAAAACAGATTTGTTAAACAAATTGATGTGTCAGACATTTGTTTAATTTGCCAAACAAATTTTATACTAGTTAAGTTTTAATGATTTGGTGGCCATTTTAAAATGAACTGTGTACGAGTGAATGTGAATGTCTTTCCCCTGTTTCATTGTGTATACAGACATAGACCAATTTCCTGCTGGTTTTATGGTGGTTTTACGTTTTAATTCTTGAACTCTTTATTTAGTGGAGCTTATAAGACTTTGGCTATAGTGAAAATTGAAATGTTATCCCCAAAATAGTAAATAAAATATTTTTAGAAAAGAAACATGCTTCCTGCAAATATCAACAGTGGAGATAGGCAGTAGAGAGTGGTTCCCATTTTCACAGTCCAAACAGAGTCTAGCAGCGTTAGCTGTTCCAAGAACAGAGTTCTGCTAATAGGCCCTCCTCCCTCTGAGGGGCAGCATGGCAGTTCATTTCAGCACAGTAGGGCGCCAAGCATTCCAGACTTTGGAATACTAACATTGTTGTCTGGTTGTGTTTGTCGTTATCTGAAATGGAAACTACAGACTCCATACAGGATAACTGAAACTTTAAAAATGAAGGCTTGGAACTTTAAATGTTATTTCCCTGGGACAGCGTTGTGGCACAACAGGTAAACCACCATGGGAGATGCAGGCATCCCACAAATGGAGCAAGTTTGTGACCTGGCTGCTCCACTTCTAATCCAGCTCCCTGCTGGTGGCCTGGGAAAAAGCAACGGAGGATGGCCCAAGTGCTTGGGCCCTTATCTTCCATGTAGAAGACCTGAGTGAGGCTTCTTCATGCTGGTTTAGGCCTGACTAGGCAATGGCCAGTGGGGCCATCTTGGGAGTGAACCAGAGAATTTGAGGACTCGCCATCGCCATTGCCCTCACCCTCGCCCTCACCCTCACCCTCACCCTCACCCTCACCCTCACCCTCACCCCCGCCTCCGCTCCCACTCTCACTCTGTTGTTGTGTGTATCTCTGTCTCCTCTTGTTTCTATGTATTTCTGATGTTCAAATAGATAAATAAATCTTTAAAATCACATTCTTTTCCATGAGTTTCCACTTGACAGATTTGGAATCTGAATTGGGTATACTATGGATTCATTTCAGAGGTGAGGAGCTTCTCATTTGGACGACTAATTAGAGAAAGATTATTTATTTATTTGAAACGTTGAGCACTAGAAACAAGAGGAAGAAGGGCAGATGGAGAGGGGGAGAGGAAGGCACACAGAGGGAGGGGGAGAGATGGGGGAGGAGGGGGAAAGGGATTGAGTGAGAAAGAGATAGAGAGGGAGAGGTAGAGAGGGAGAATGGGAGAGGGGGAGGGGGAGGGAATGGGCGAGAGGAGTAGAAGAAGAGGAAGGAGAGGGGAAGTGGGAGAGGGAGGGGAGGAGGGCGAGAGGATGAGGGGGAGAGAGAGAAGGAGGTAAAAAGCAAGAGAGGGAGAAAGGGGGAGGGAAGGAGAGAGGGAGAGGTAAGTATGGAGAGGTAAAGAGGAGAAGGAAGAAAGGCAGAGAGGGAGAGAGGGAGAGAGGGAGAGGAAGAGGGGCAGAGTGAAAAGAGAGAGGGCGGGGAGAAGAGTGGGGAGGGAGGAGAGGGGAAGGAGAGGAAGGCAGAGAGAAAGAGGGAGAAGAAAGGTGGGAGAGGGGGAGGTGGAGAAGGGGAGGGGAAGGGGAGAGGGGGGATGCCAGCCTTGCTAGCGGCAGCTTAGCTGTAGTCTCACAACACCGCCATGCCATTTTGCTATCTTAAAATAAACATGACCCCCTATTTGAAAAGAATGTTTAAAACATTTCTTCAAACCTCTTTTCAAATTGCAGCAGTATAGTGACATTCCTAATGAACAAGTACCCATTAACCCGCTACTTAACAGATAGACAGGAAAGCCCACAGACTTTTTTTGTTTGCATGCAACTGCTTTTATAAGCCAATTTTAGGTTGTAAGAAGGAGCTCCCAGTCTCATCAGGTTGGAGACCGTCCTCGCTGCTGCAGGCTGTTAAAGTGAGCCTCCCTCAAGACCTGGTTGATGCAGAAGTAAGGACCTTGGGATATGACAGACTCTTCGTTGAACGACTGAGGGATCCTCGGGTTGGGATCAGCAACGATCCAGTTTGCGCTGCTTCCTGGTCCACTGGATGTCTCTGGGACATTAATATTGTTGATATTCTGTTCATTATTGCTGCCTGAGGGCTGCAAAGAGAAAAACTAGAAGAAGATCACGACACTACTACTACAATGTATTTCCTAATGGTCTTGGAGAATAGCAACATCACACTCTAGACTGGGCTTCGTGGTTTACCAAGTACAACGACTTAGCACAGCTCATTGTGTCATCACAACAACCGTATACATTAAGTTGGGATTCAGAGCCCTCATCTTGCAAATGAGGAAACAGATCCCTGACTTGCCCAAAGTCACATGGCTAGGATGTGGCAGAGTAGGAGTCAGACTTAGGAATTCTATTTCCAATGCCCTTCACACATTTTCTGTCCCAGGTGCACCGTTTCTTACAATAACCTGCCACACAGACAAAGCACAATGGGCAGCGTCAAACGGTACTACAAGACATACTATAAATAATGTCCACAAAAGTGAGGTGGGCTGTGGTGACAAGTTAAAACAAGTAAGTGCATTGCTATGTACACGCCTTGATATAAACAGACATGCATATACACGTGTGTACAAATACATGATGATTCTGCACATGTATCTTGATGGCGGACATATATGGTCTTCCCTTCTTCATTCAAGACTCCCCACAGGGGCCGGTGCTGTGGCGTAGTGGGTAGAGCCGCTGCCTGCACTGCCAGCATCCTGTAGGGTGCCAGTTTGACATCCGGCTGCTGCACTTTTGTTCCAGCTCGCTGCTATGGCCTGGGAAAGCAGTGGAGGATGGCCCCTGCACCCGCATTGGAGACCCGGAGGAAACTCGTGACTCCTGGCTCCTGGATTTGGATCAGTGCAGCTCCGGCCATTTCAACCAACTGGGGAGTGAACCAGTGGATGGAAGATCTCTCTATCTCTCTCTCTGTCTCTCCTTCTCTCTGTGTGTCACTCTGACTTTCACATAAACAAATAAAATCTTAAAAAAAAAAGACTCCCCACATACCCTGAAAGGCATCTCACATAGGTTTTATGAGAGTCGCATGTGAAGTGTAAGCTGTTGGCATTTTTGATGAAGGTTATTCACTGCTCCTCTATAATTATGAATCTGGTAGAGTGTGTGTGTTCGTGGTTTTTTTTTTTTCCATTTACCTAACATGATTCCCGGCCTTTGCCTATTTAGAGCCATCCCTGAAAACGTTCATTATCAAGACCTTCCTGCAACCCAAATTAGTATTCTCAAAGGAGAAGTTGAAAGCAAGGACCCTTATCTGAATCTAAAAATGTTGTCTCTGCGTTTCTTAAAAGGCAATCTTTTAGTTGCCGCAGATCACAGGAGAACATATGGTATCTGTGTTTTGGAGACTGGCTTATTTCACTAAGTATAATGGTTTCCAGTTGCATGCATTTTGTTGCAAATGACAGGATTTAATTTTGTTTATCTCTTTGTGGCATTACATAGTGTATATAAATATCCCATAATTTTTTATCTAGTCTTCAGTTGACTGACTGAAAAGGTAATCTACAGGAGTGAAATTGGCACTGTGAGATATAATGGTTCTTAACAGCCTTTGTCTTGACTGTTGAGGAGCAGTGTTTTATTTTCCCTCTCTATACTACTGTTTGCACTCTTTACTTAGTGTAGGGATAATTTTATGCATATAAAGTTAACTGAAAATAGATCTTTATAAAAACTACGAATGGGAATAGGAGAGCAGGAGGAGCAGGGTGGGAGCATGGGTGGGAGGGAGGATAGGGTGGAAAGTATCACTCTGTTCCTGAACCTGTATACTATGAAACTTGTATAACCTTCAATACAATTTAAATAAAAAGTAAATGAATAAACAAAGGCCACCTTTTCCAGAGCTAACCGTAACAAGAGTTAAACCGAGAGTGATCATGGTCCATACATCATTTTGAACGATTCAATTTCAGTCACACATTGCACTGCCCACAATTATCAAAAGACCACCTACGTTCCTCTTTATCAATCAGAAACATCTGAATTTAGTAAAACAACTCCCCATGAAAGAGACAGGAATGTCCAACTAAATTAGGTGTGAGGTTCCCAACAGCAAAGATCAAAATGACTTAAGAACTTAATGTTAAGGCCAAATCATAATGAAAGTCCAATATTTTCTTAGCCCAGAGTTTTCTAAAACACTGGCTCCTCCACTGTCACAAAGCAGTGACACTATGCATCTCCAAACACAAATGATTACTTACACTGAGAGACACAAAGATGTCCCTTATGCCGTTTGAAAAAGTTACAAGTATACCATTTACAAGTGTGTACCATTTACAAGTGCTTTTAAAGCATTTTTGGTTAATGTACAAATGCAAATGCCCACCTTGGGTTGGAAAAAATAGATACAGTCTGAGACTTCAAATCATGATTTGTTTTTACTTTTTCGATATCTTCACCTTCTAATCAATCTACACAAATCTATGTCTTTTGTGAGAAGCAAATATTGTATTTCTAAGTAAGCGAAAGAATGCTACTTCAAGACCAAGCAAATCTGTTGTTGGATGCAATTACCTCCGGCTTCCAACAACTACTTAACACAAATTGTGACTGCATAAAGAAGATACTATGCTCAGTGTTTCGTCTCCCTTAGACCACTGAAGAACATCTCCAAAGTCATATGCACTAGCAATTTCTAGGCCAGTAGAGCTGGTGCTCTAATAGACATGGCCTCTGTTATGCAACCTGGGCTAAGTCACACTTTAACCTGGTGAGTGTAATTCTGCTCTGTGGACCAGTGTATTCTCAGGTGAAGTGTTAGGAACGCTTTGTTTCTTGATGGTGTATAGCTCTGGCACTTGAAACTGCTCTCTTGGTACAGAAAGATTTACCTACTGCACTTGATTCTAGAACAGAGCACAGTTCTGTAGCCGTGGAAAAAAATGAGATTTTGAATGCTTCAGGATTGAGAAAGACTCATAAAATGCAAACCCCTTTTGCCATTCTCCTGACAGCTCTCAACAGAATGCTCATCCAGTTTCACCACAACAAAGCTCATTCCTCTGTCTCTGAATTGCCAGTAAAGGTTGAGTAGTGACACCTGTGAGATAAAGTTTGGGAAGACCCCGGGGCGGGGGGCGGGGGGAGCTCAGCAAGTCAAATTCACAAAGACACTTCACAAAAATCTTGGAGTCCAGGACTGTGTGAAAGGCAGGAGATCAGGTTAGTTTAGGCCATGATGAAATCTGCGTGCTAACCCTGAATCCTAAGGAAGGAGCTTGAGGCCAGCAGGGAGTTGCCTTAATATGCTCTATTTGGGATTTGCATCAGAACCACCTGGTGGCTCTTTGTCAGGGTGACTCACAGGCTAAGCTGGGCCCCAACTCTGACAGACTCTCAAATAGGCAGCACAGGTAGTTCTGCTGTCCACCACTGTCCAATCAAAGACTTCTCCATTCCATATGAGGAGGCAATTTTCCAGGGCTACTTAGGGATTCACCAGGTAGTTCCTGCACCTAGTCAAGAAGAATCCTTGGAGAATGACACCATGAAGCTACTGCGATGACAGGGACCTAGCAATGAATGCTGGCTGAGGAATCAGAGGAGGCTCCTTAAAGTGAAAAGCATCTGAACTAGCTCTTGGGGGAATCCATAGGAAGGGTGGGACAAATGGGGAGAAGAAGTGTTTCTGAGGAGTCAAAGCCAGTGACAGGAGACAAAAATATGCTAGTGAAAACAAGGCTAGGTTCTCAAGGGACTTGAATGTCATGCTAAGTAAGTCTGTAGCCTAAAACTGCTTGCATAAGCCGGCGTCCTGCTGTTTCAAGTCCAGGCTCCTCTGCTTCAGGTTCATTTCCCTGATACAGTCTGGGAGAACAGCAGAGGACGGCCCAACTGCTTGCTTCCCTGCTACCCACGTGGGAGTCCCAAATGCAGTTCATGTCCCTTGGCTTCAGCCTAGCCCAGCCCTGGCTTTTAAGGACATGTGAGGAGTGAATCAGCAGATGGAATCAATCTCTCTCTCTCTCTCTTTCTCTCTCTCTCTCTCTCTCTCTCTCTCTCTATATATATATATATATATACACACACACACACACATATATATATATATATCCATCACCTCCTCCCTGTCATTTGGCCTGTCAAATAAATAAATCCTTAAATCATGAAGTCTGTAGTAGCAAGTACTTGACTACAAGAGACCTACTGAGATCTATATTCACAAATACGATTCTAAGGGAAGTAAGGGACAGAGGCAGAATGAGAGTCCAGAACGAACTTGGAAATTTTGCAACATATCAAGCAAGAGACCAAGAGACTGTGCAGGCTGGAGTTTGGATGGAGACAATGTATGACGTGCTGTGGTGGGATAGAACAGAAGCTTGGAGGGAGTGGCAGAGTTATCTAAGGTCACCCACAAACACCCAGCATAATGTTTAACAAATGGCACAGAACATTTGGAATATGAAATATTTTTCTGTTCTGGTAGGAAAGAGACAAAGGAAGCAATGTCTTCCAGGAAGCCACTTGGGTTAACACCTAATTGAATTTTTAGCCCCGATCTCTTGTAGGACTTGGTAATCTGAACAACAAAATGCGTATCAAAGAGGCCTGTAGGGAATCCTTTGGATCTTTGTGTTTTACATCCTGTAAGTCTTACACATATGTACCAGAGAACAGATTTATATGGAGTGGTGGCATGGAGTATGAAGATGGTAATATTTAAAATAACGGACAATATTACACCCATGCAAATATATTCACCAGAGAAGGCCATCAGCCAGAAGTACATGGCTTATATCCGGTTGCACACTACCCATCCGAGCAGCTGCACAGGTTCTGGAAATGTCATCATCCGTGTATGGCTCCAAGAGGAAACCATCGATTGATAATCCTGTCATCTCTTGCTCACTAACAATAAAACTGAGTGAGCAGTACCTAGCCACTAATAGGGTTCATCCAGAAAGCCTTTAAAAGGCTCCTTAATACTCTCCTAGGGAACTGCATCCCAATTAAAGTAACACTATGCTAATTAGCACCAGGCATGAAAACTAAGTCTCTCGAAGTTCAAATTCATAGTCCTCAATCACCATTAAGGCTTTGCAAAATCAGTGGACCCTCCCTTCAATCCCGCCTCCCCCCACCCATTTCATTTACACTTGTCCCAGTGAGAAACCCATGACCAACTTCTAGCCAATAACATACTATCATGCATCTGGAAATATATTATTCCTTCTCTCATGAGCAGAGTAACCTCTAGGATCAAACCTCCTGATAGCAAAATCATCCTGTGCTTCCTTTGCATCTTCTGTGTGATCCAAGATTCAAAGTCACAGGCTGCTGCTCAGAAGTATCTCCGTCAATCAAGAAAACAGAGTCCTCGACATAGGATGGCTTGAATGTCATTATGGAACATAATATGGAGAGCCTTCAGAAATCTGAAAACAGATCTACTGTACGACCCAGTCATTCCATTCTTGGGAATTTACCCAAGGGAAATGAAAGCAGCATATGAAAGAGCTATCTCTACCCCCATGTTTATAACAGCTCAACTCAAAAGAGCTAAGACATGGAAACATCCCAGATGTTCATCAACTGACAACTGAATAAAAAATTGTGGTAGATAAACACTATGGAGTACTACTCAGCCTCAAAACAACAACAACAACAACAAGGAATGAAATCTTGTCTTTTGCGACAAAATGGATGGAACCAGGGATCATTATGCTTAAGGAAATAAGCCATCCCCAAAATGACAGATAATCATATGTTTTCCCTGACATGTGGTAGTTTAATATAGAGTACAAAAAATGTATAAGCTTGAAACTGACATATTATGACTTGTTCAGTGTTTTTATTCCTTTTCTATTCTCCTGTGGAACACTGGTCTTTCTACGTTTAACTTGTTGAACATTATGGTTAGTTGCACATTAAGCCTGTGATTAGAAAGCAAATTGAAATTGGTGTTGCAATAAGTAAAGGAAAACATAAGAAGGGAAGGAAGGTGGGGGGATTGAGGTGGGAGGGAGGGAGGAAGTACGGTTATCTTCTTAGAATTGTACTATGAAATACATGAAACCTGTTCTCTTCCCATCAATAATAAATTATTATTCTTCCTAAGAATAAGAAAACTATTTGAAAATTTAAAAATTAAATTCCTTTTTACTGTAGAACACAAATTTGGTAATTGAGGGTAGGCAGTGAGTGAAATAGAGGCTATCCGACCCTACTTCCTACCTCTGCCTCTTGAGACTCCTGAGCGACAGGGTTTCTCTTAGCCCTTTTGCAACGGGCAGAGTGCTGGTTATCCTCTTTATTGGCACTTCTTTTTTTCCTGAAAACAAATTGAAAAGAGGCAAGAAAACAGATTGCTCATCAATTGATCTTCCGGGTGCTTAAATTGTAAGCCATTTCATCTTATCTGGAGAAACGAGGGAATTTCAAAAACTTTCTGGAAAATGCATGAATTTCAAAATGTTTTACACCCAGATAAATTTATCTTTTGATTCTATTTTTTCCATAGCATTTTTAAGTGTTCCCTTATGAGTCATTGATGGCTGCTCCAGCAGATTCAAAGTCAAAAGTACAAGACCCCAGGTACTGAGAGAAAAGAGACAATACCGGAACTCTAAAGTCAAGCTGAAGTTTAATAACCAAAACTCAACTTCATAATTTTAAATAAAGTCTGGAAATAAAATAAAACCAGGGGTGTTTGCATTGCAGCGCAGCAGGTAAATGCCGCCTGTGATGCCAGCTTCCCTAAGAACACCAGTTCAAGTCCTGGCTCCTCCACTTCTGATCCAACTCCCTGCTACTGTGCCCGGGAAAGCAATGGAACATGGACCAAGTACTCAGGCCCTTGCCACCCACATGGGAGACCCAGATGGAGTTCCAGGCTCCTAGCTTCCTCCTGGCCCTGCCGGGCAACAGTGGCCACTTGGGTAGTGAACCAGTGGATGGACGATCTGTCTCTCTCTCCCCCTCAGTCTCCCTTCTCTCCCCCAGCCTTTTGCTTTATCTCTCTTTCTCCCTTTCCTGCTTGTATTCCTCCTCCTTTCTCTCTCTCCCTCCCCCCCTCCATCTCTTGCTCTCCCTCTCCCTGTCCCTCTTTCTTTCTCCCTTTCTCTGCCACTCCTCCCTCTCCTCTGCCCTCTACCCCTCCCCCCACCCTGTCTCCCTTTTACTCTCCCTCTCCCCTTCACCCCGTCTTATTCTTCCTCTCTCCCTCTCCCTCCTCCCTTCTCCCTCTCCCTTTCTCTCTCTTTCCCACTATGCCTTTCCCTCCCCTTCTCGCCCTTTCTCTATCTGCCTCCCTCTCACCCTCTCCCCTTCTTGCTCTACCTCTCCTCCTCTCTAGTTCACCCTCTCTCCCTTCTCCCTATCTCCCACTCTCTCCCTCTCCACCTCCATCCTCCCCCGCTCCCTCCTTCTCCCTCTCCCCCCCTTCCCTCTTCCATTCTCCCTCTCTCCCTCTTCCTCCCAATCTCCCTCTCCCCCTCTCCCTCTCTGCCTCTCTCCTTCTCCCCCTCTCCCCATCTCCCTCTCTCTCCCTCCCCTTCTTCCCTTCTCCCTCTCTCTCCTCCCTTTCTTCCTCTCCCTCTCTTCTCCTCTCTCCCTTTCCTTCTCGCTCTCGTCCTCCCTCTCTCTCTCACTCTCCTTTTCACTGTCTTCCTCTCTCTCTCTGCCTCTCCCTCACCCTCCCTCTCTTGCTC